>NC_133363.1:26910773-26957477 GCF_049309525.1 Garra rufa | reverse complement strand
CTTTTCAGATACTTTGTAGTTATACTGAGCATCAAAATGAGCAACTTTCACTCTACTTGACTAAATTTTTGAATGCGTATCTGTACTCTTTACTCCACTACATTTGAAATTAGTGTTGCAGTTACACATTACATTGTGCATGGCACATAGCTTTTTCGGCGGCAGTTTATTTCTGCTACAAAACATGTGATGCTGCCAACTACAGAGCACCCAAAGTACTTTATCTTGTGATTTTGCCCTTACTCATGCAAAATTGTCAACAAGGCTACTTTACGTGAACGTGAGTTCCTTAGCAGGTAGTAATAAAACAGGTGTTTCACATATGTGACCCTGGACCACAAAACCAGTCATAAGAGTAATTTTTTTAAATTGAAACAATACATCATAAGAAAGCTAAATAAATAAGCTAACTATTGATGTATGGTTTGTTCAAATACAAAATATTTTAAAATCTGGAATCTGAGGATGCAAAAAAAAATCTAAGTATTGAGAAAATCACCTTTAAAAGTTTTCCAAATGAAGTAGCCATTTTTATATATTTACGGTAGGAAATCTACAAAGTATCTTCATGGAACATGATCTTTACTTAATGATCTCTAGCATAAAAGAAAATCGGTCATTTTGACCCATACATTGTGTTATTGGCTACTGCTACAAGTATTATAGTCCAGGGTCACATATGAGATGAGGACATGACTGCAGCCAGACATGATCAGCACATCCAGTGCAAGAACGCTTTGACTTTTTAATTTTACTTAACATTATTTTATCTATCCATTATGCTGAAGAGACCTTTTTGAAGGATACTATTTTTTTGCTTGTCTTGCAATTGAGGTGCTTAGTTTTATTTTGGTTTAATAAAAATAAACATGATTGCTCTCTTCACAAATCAACTTTCTTTTTTGTTTGTTACATCATCTCTGTGTCTTGTCTTGGACTTATGTCACTTCCTGTCTACCGTGGGTTTGTAGTCAGTTTGTAGTCCATTTGTTCATTGGTTCCCCCTGATTGGTCTCCCCAGGTGTGTCTTATCTTGTTTAGCTTGTTAGCTCTCTGTGTTTACAGTAAATAGTTTCCATTGCAGTTTTGTGAAATATTCCTGAATATTGCCTGAAAAACCACCTCACTGATTCTTGAAAATTTGGCAAAAACATGTCCCAACAAGAAAAGTGCTCATTCTGTTGGAAATGAAGAACATTTTCATAAATCAAAAGAATCAAGATTATAATCAGAGGGTCAGTTGCACATATGTAAGGTTCTTTTATAGTTTTCTTTTAATTTTGTATTAATTTAATTATCAAATCTGGCCCATTGCCTACAAAATCACTTGTCCTCAGATAGGAGATAATCATTTCAGCTTGATTAAAAAAGCAAAAAGTAATCATTTAATTGAATAATAATTTTACTATATGAAAGAGTAAATTGTAATATGTATCACAAATTACAAACACTGTGTTTGAATAATATTTACAAATATTTTTGGTTGCACAAAATGTGTCCCACATATGCGTCACCACCGTCAGATATTTATAAAAAAGCAATAAAATCAGGCAACTACAAGGTCAACTGCATTCCTGAGGACCACATTATCAAATCTTCAGCTCTACTGTATGCTTCAAGATCAGCCAAGCTCCTGTAAATTTGCTATTTTCTCTTAAAATTGTTCATATTTTTGGACACTGCTACTGTGGCAACCATAACATGTCAACACCGTCTCTTTTGTATAAATAATATTAGATTTGATTATGACATAAATGTATACTTTTTAAAAACAAGTCTGAAGTAGCTAGCAACAGAGTGAAAACAAGATGGCTATTGTGAACTACTAATGCATATCATGGGAAATAGTAGGTTTTTGTCACCACCGTCAGATGTCACCACCGTCAGGTTTTCTGTCTGACGATGTTGAAATATTTGAAAAATGTTTTATCAGAGTGCTCAGGATTGTTATTTGTTGGACCAAATAGTTAAATAAAGATGTTAAACAAGAAGCCGTTGACTTGAGTGGTATACATTTTGAAATTTTATGTTGTAATGAGGCCACTGTCACCACCGTCAGATTAGTGTCACCACCGTCAGAGGGAGTTTTAATTTTTTTAAATAAATATGCATTGGGGCCTACAATATATTTTGTCAGTGCTGCTGAGTTAATAAAGAAATAGTCTCTTTTAATACAAAAATACATTTGTTAAATAAAAACATTTTTTGTTTGATTTAAGCAAAAAGTAAACGTTGTAAAACACTAAAAAGTAAAACGCCTATTTTATGAAAAAAATACAAAATGGGGAGGTGACACCAGTACATTGCTGAAAAGCTAAGACCTTGGTCTATAATAATATACATTCATATGGTGTAATTAAACACATTTTTTTTTTGGAAAATTAAAACCTGTTTTATCCAAATTCTCAAGAATCACTGACCTAAAGCAAGCATAAACTTTTTCGCAATATATGAGAGTTTATGCGAAATTGACGTGTTTGCATTGGGCAGATTTCCAATTCGCAATTTCAATTTGAGCAATTTGAAGGGTAATGCAGCTAGTGACATGTGGCTTCATTCACTCAGAAATGAAAATTCTGAAAAATCTGTTATAATTTACTCACCCTCATGTCGATCCAAATCCTTGTGACCTTACTGTCTTCTGCAGAAAACAAAAGATGATGTCTTAAAATATATCTCACCATTTCTTGTCCATATAAAATCAATTCCACTGACTTCCACTAAATGGACAAAAACTGTTGAACAATCTTCAAAATATCTGCTTTTGTATTCCACAGGAAAAAAAAGTCAAAGGTTTGGAATGACATGAGAGTAGGTAGATGATGAAAGAACCTTCATTTTTAGTTTAACTATCCCTTTAACATCTATCTCATCAGTTTATATTTTTTCTTACTACAGAGAATGTACAACAGTTGTGTGCGCAATTCTAAGTAAAACTAGTTTCTTCCTTGTTCCTCAAGAATAGGAATGTACAATCATCTACAAAAATTGATTGAACAATGTGCAACACAATCAATCCTGTCCAGGGATCTAGTCTTCTCTTTGCCTTAGACTAAAACACCATTTTAAAGCCTCTACATCAAGGGAAATTCTTCTAACATCTAGATGTGTTTGCATTGGCATGTTTACATGCTGAGGCTGAGAAGCAATAAAAGACAAAGGAACGTTGTGTTTAATTTTGCTGTGTGTTTGTGTGGGCATATGTCCACAGTGATAATACAGCCTCAGTGTTTCCCACACATAGACGAATCTGTGGCGGTGCGCCACAGATTAAATTCCGACCGCCACAGATTCAACACCGACCAAAAAAAAAAAAATCAATACCGACTGTCACATACTGCGTTTCGTTATTCTTTTGTACGCTATTTAAAACACGAAGCGAATTCGTTCAACTGCATTTCCTTTCCATACTCTCTCTTCATCTCTCTGTCACTCGCGTCTCTCCCTCAAACACACACACGCACACAGCCCCTCCCCTCCATGCACACCACATCTGTCTGGATCATCTGTGGAGAGAAGACGGCTGGCGAAAGGTTGGTATCTCGTGAACACTTTTAACACACAATCACAGATTAAAAAGTGCTATAAAATATTTTATATTCTGAATACAATAGTTTCAATGTGTTGATGTTACTGTAAGTCCCGACCCTTAGCAAACGCGATTGCGCCTTCTTTAAGGCGGGCGTACACGGTGCGATTTTTGAGGTCGTACGAGCTCGCATGCGATTTTTGTGGTTATCGGAGGGAATCGTCTCTTCTCGTATGGTCGGGGCTCGTATGGTGTATGACAACTTACGAGACGAGCAGAGTGTCTTACGAGCACTTCACGACCTCACGATCATTTTTAAACATGTCAAAAAACTTCGGGAGCTGTCGGATTGAAGACGTGACATGTGTGCTGTTGAACGAGCTGATTTGTTGAGCAAACTGCAAATGACGAATCAGAAGCTAAAGAAAACCACAGAAGAAGATGAACATGACAGCGCCACACGGTGACTTGGACTATTGAGAAAGAGGATAACCTCGCTGAACTTTGGCAAGAACAGCGAGCGCTGTATGAGGTATCGATCGGTGATCGATCACCTATTGTTTGCTACAGCTATTGCTAGCTATAGTGGTGGCCAACTAGCCCCCTCGACGTGCATAATACTAGGTTAAAACATACATTACAGTGCTGTAGCATTGCAGTTCCAATGTCTTTAATTTAATGCTTGTTAGCACTGCTGTAGAGGTGAAGTTTTGTCAAGTTTGCAACGAGTGTACACACGCAATGGTGATCAGACGGTTCCTGCATGTGTAGCAAAGTATCACAGCTCATATTTTTTATATGCAGTTATGAGATAGACAGAGAGCAGTTTTATTGAACAGTACATACACAGTATATTATACACAGCCTTCCTCTCAGAATGTGATCGGCATGTTTTAAAATCGTGCCGTGTACCACTGCGTCCGTAAAAAAAGTCACTCGTGACGTGTGCGTGACCATACGGTCTTCCGACTGTCCGAATTCGCACCGTGTACGGCCGCCTTTAGAAAGTTAACTAGTCTCAAGTTTGCGGTAAAATGTAGGCTAGCCTAGTTGGGTTGTCGAGGTCAAAACACTATATGTAGCAGCTGTGAATCAAATAAACGTATTATAAATTATGTCGTTTCTTTACTCTTACACTGAATGTTTGCTGCTTCAATCCAGATGAGTATTGAAAAGTATTTTCCGCGACTGAAAAAGGCACGTGATGAGGATGAGGACCATCCTGAACCGGAGGTATCAGTCTGAAACAGAGCTTAGTCCGACCAGTGTAATTAGTTATGTTATTGTTTACAATATGATCAGGCTTCAACTAGTGCTGCTCAAGCAGAAAGACAAGGTCAGGGAGAGAAAGAAATAGATTTGTTAAATATCAATAATATGTCGCAAAATAAGTTGCCCTAACAAAAGTTGCAGACTGTGCAGCAAGTAGGCTGTTGTATATGGTGTTAAATTAATGTAATAAAGTTTTGTTTAACTAATTATTAACAGTTCTATTTAATTATTAACCTTTAGGAATTAGGAAATCCCTTTAGGGGATCCAATCGTATCCCTATCCAATCATTCTTTTCATCCCCCCCACCCCCCTGGGGCTGACCACCACACATTGCTTTCAAACCAGTGGGAAACACTGAGCCTTCTGCCACTGCGAGGGAACAGCGAAACCCTTTCACAGCAAATGAGCCAGGGAGTTGCTGACCAGAGGTTTTAACAGATTACAACTGTCACTGGCTGCCTTTCCCATTTATTCGGCCCCTCCACGATGGGAATATGGGATGTCTTTGCGGCATTATACCTTATTCATCCAACTATAGTTATGGCAGAGAGGAGGAACACAAACAGTTTACTCAAGCTATGACAGCATCTGGATAGCATTTTCACATCTCGAGGCAGAGATAACACAGTTCGACTTATTGAGCTCCGCCATACCACAGACATGCATCTAGATTTTTCTACCATGCCTAAAAGCCTGGAAGGTCAGTCTTTATCCTGTCTTCGCCTAGAGGAAATCAATTTAACTTTGTGTAAAAGGCTCAATTTCAGAGGTAGGGTTTGCAGGTATCTTCCAAGATAGGAGCAGCTATTGAAACAGCGAAGCAACAATCATCCAAATTTTATAAGTTAGAAGCAAAAGGACTGATCTTGTTGTGCTTTTTACTCCTAAAAGACAGAACGATCTGTTTTTACAATAACCCTCTGGTGCAAGATTCCCACCAGACTTTTGAAAACTATTTTGTCCATTCAGTGTACAGTATTACTCTATGCTTTAATATTATATTTTAAAGTATGGCTCACATTCTCATTCTACAGAGAGTTCAACCAGTATCCTTCAGTTTATATTCTGTTATACATACACAGTTAAACCAAAAATGATTAATATATATATATATATATATATATATATATTTTTTTTTTTTTTTTTACTAGTGGGTGCAGGAAATTATACACTCTTAAAAATAAAGATGCTTTATAGGGTTGTGCCGATAGACGATAGTATCGTGTATCGACGATAGTCGAAGATATCGCCTGTTGCTGATGCCTTTGACGATAGTAAGATGATTATTATTATTATTATGCGTCAAAAAGGCACCTAACTTTAGCGATGCAGCGCGGAGAGTCGGTTCTAGGATGCCTCAGAAACTTGCCGCGGTATAAACGTGCAGTGAAAATGGGTAACAGATTTATTCATCATACAGTGTACATAGATTAAGTGTAGACAGTTTTTAGGATAACAGAGGTAGTAAAATGTGGTTTAGGCTGAATTAAATACGATATATGAGAATCCGTCTGTATATAGTAAACATAAACATTCACCTCAGTAACATCTGTATGCGTTAACTAGAATTACGATGCGATAAAATGGCGCTAAACATATGCACGTGAATTACACGGGCACCGTTTCTCCACTAGGGCTGGGTAAAAAATATCGATTCTCCGATTTTAATCGATCTTCAGTTTAACACATTGATATCGATTCGGGAAATCCCCGAATCGATTCTTAAAGCGCGTGCTTCACGTAAGAGGATCTGAATATTCACCTCTCGTCCTGAAGGTGTCACTAGTGTTCCTGCTGAGAGAGTTTTCTCAACTGCTGGTGATCTAATCACAGCGCAAAGGAGCTATCAGAACATGTTGATCAGCTGCTTTTTTTGCAGAAAAATCTGGTGATCTAAAATGATAAGGCTGTAGTTAAGAACTGCTAGTTTTATGGACAGTTAGAATGCTTTGTATACGCAGACAAGGGCTTTATAATGGGCCTGTTTTGAACGTTTTGAATTTAGAAAAATGTTTTATTTCTTAAACATGTTTGAAGTTCTTAATAGATTTCACTGTTGCACATTTATAGTCTTTTTATTTTTTTACAGTAATGTGCATTTTGCAGTTTGTTTACATGGTGTACAATGGATGCACATATTTATGACTTCTTGTTACAGTGTTCATTTAAAATAAAAGTTGTGGGCACCCTACTATTAATGTAGATGTGTATTTCAGTAATAAACTTAAGTAGGAGAGTTTCAGTTACCAGCATTTATATCAAAATATGGATCCCATGTCTGCAAAACTAACATTTTAAATGAAATATTGATAGCTAATCGATATCGAATCGAATCGAATCGAAACGAATCGAAACCATAAAAATAAGAATCGAATCGAATCGCCGAATTGGTCACAATACCCAGCCCTATTCTCCACAATCAATATGAACTGAACTATAACATGAACTGATGACAACAATCAGACATACAGCGGTAACATTATTACAATATGACGGGTATAGAAAGATACATTCATTTGCATTCACGCAGGCACATTTACCGCTCACTGAAGACAGCAGAGAATGAAACCGAAAGTAAACTTAAACCTATCCAACAGAACTACCGTCAGCGCTCTGTACACGCACAACTTAGTCACATGCACTACCCTTACAAAACGAATAAGGAATTTATTACATATTGACATATTTACATATCATTAAATAAATTAGCACGATAGTATCGTGTATCTGCGATCTCACAGGCTGACGATAGGACGATATGAAAATTGTGCATATCGCCCAACACTAATGCTTTAAAAGGTTCTTTACAGCAATGCCATAGAAGAACCATTTTTGGTTCCACAAAGAACCATTCAGTCATGTTCTTTTAAGAACCATCTCTTTTTTTTTATTTTTTTTTACCTTTTTATAATCTGAAGAACCTTCTTTCGCCACAAAGAAACTTGTGTGAAACAGAAAGGTTCTTCAGATGTTAAAGGTTCTTTATGGAACAATTTAAATAAAAAAATGTTATTCTATGGCATTGTGAAGCACCTTTATTTTTTAAGAGTGATGAAAGTAAAAAGTAAACGGTCACATAAAAACAAAGTGAACTGTCACATATTACACCCAAAAATTCCTCATACAGTGGACTACCAGTAAAATTGATAAAACTTTGATTTGAAACTTTGACCTGACCATGTTAAAATGAAATAACTGCTATCCATTTTAATATATTTAAAATATTAAATGTTTAAAACAAAATGTATTCTGTGATTATTTTTATTTTAAATATTATTATCAATGTTGAACATTTTTGCTTACTATATTAGTGAAAAAAGTCATACATTTTTATTTTATAAATAAATTCAAACGAGTAGCATTTATTTGAAATTGAAATATTAATCTATTTTTATTATTTTACAAAATAAAATAAATAAATCTTACTGAATACCATGCATTAAAGGATATATCGGTTTAATTGATATTTCCAAATGATTTCTAAAGGAATTTCGATTTACCTGTACCTTATTGTTACACTGTAACAATTCGTAATTTTTGTTTTAGGAACCAGTGATATTTTTTCAGGAATATTTGATGAATAAAATGGTAAAAAGAACAGCATTTATTTGAAATAGAAATCTTTTGTAACAATATACACAACTGTTCAAAGTTTGGGGTGAGTAAATTTGATTTCTTTCCTTCTTTGAAAGAAATTAATACTTTTAACCAGCAAGGATGTGTTAAATTGGGAAAAAAAGTGATATTAAAGACAAACTGTTAGAAAAGAATTCTATTTTGAATAAATGCTGTTATTTTTATTCAAATAATCCTGAAAAAAGCATCATATTAAGCAGCAACATTGTTTCCAACATTGATAATAAATCAGCATATTAGAAATATTTCTGAAAAATCATGTGACACTGAAAACAGAAGTGATGGCTAATGAAAATTCAGCCTTGCATCATAGAAATAAATTATATTTTTAAAGTATATTAAAATAAAAAAGTTATTTTTAAATTGCAATAATATTTCACAATATAACTTTTCTGTATTTATGATCAAATAAATGGAAATTGTTGTTGTTACATTTCCTTTGTATCATAAAATCAACTTACACATTTGTCAAAGTTTAGCTTGTCTTCACTTCTCAAACCAGGTTTACAAAAAGGCAGTTACTGATGAAGTATAAGTTGAGTGGCTTCAGATCAAAGTGGGGCTATGGGCTCTTCAGGGTTCAAAGTGCTTAGCGTGCTGACGGGGAATGAAACTACAACATGATCTCAGATCTTTAGCAACGGGAGGAGCGCACACCAACCCCCAAATCAATTCAATGAAGCGTAACCATCCACATAGCAAAGAGAGCTCCCTCTCCCCTCTCACACACAAAGCAGATTGAAATCACATCAGACACTGAGCTCATTGACGGATTACAGAATTCAACATAGCAGGAAATATCTTTCATTTTAAGCAGAAGAGAAGGGAAGAGAGAATTAGGCATGTGTGCTAGTCCAGCAATGATCCTCCATCTGTTGGGAAGAAAAGAAAAAAAGTGCCTGACAACAGTCCATTAGATGGTATTTGTTTAGAATAGTTGGCCATATTGTTGGCTTTCTTGTAGGATTAAATTAATATTTGTTTTGGAGAAAATGACAGAGAATGAAATGTGTTCAACACACGTCGCCAAGCATAAAAGATACACTGCCTGTTTGTTTTAAAGAGCTCTCCAGCAGCGTATGTCTTCATTATTTGCAGGCCCATTTGCTTATGGTAAATTATTCCTGTAACCTACTGATTCAAAATGTTTGTTATTCCCTCTTCTATAACTCACTTCTTTATCAACAGAACATGCGCTAGCCTCCAGCCACTGTGTTTTACATTATGCTAGGCCTAATGCAAGGTAAATAACCATCCTTCTATTGTCTGCATCCCCTTTGGGAGAAGCCCCCTGATCCAGGCCTGATTTCCATTTATACTACATGTTACTCCGGGGTAGATTTTTTTTAGCATTACTGGAGATGGTTGCATTGCCAAGGAAATACATCTATGCTGCAGTGACACTGTGTGTTTCCCAACAACCGAAACGAATGCTGAAAAATGCCAGCGTGTGAGTCTGTGGGCATACGTTTGTGTTTTTTGTTGAGAGCAAGTGGGTGTTTTTGTGCCTGGATGCATGTGTGTTTGTGTGCAAATGCATCGTATAGTGGCTGTCACTGCTACAAGTGGGCACTGGGAATATAATGGCCTCCCGATGGGACAAGATCAATTATTCCAACACTGCTTTTTAATACCTGCTGACATGTGAGGGGGGAATGCATTCAGCTGAGGCATTTAAGAGTGATACCTCTTCTGACAGAAAGAAAGGAGACTGCTTTCTCAGGGAGGCAAGGAAAGTGTTTTTCCTTCAGCTCTTAGGTGGAGAGAGCTGAAGAGCAGTGAGGGGAAGACCTCACCTAGCTGCCAGGCATCATTGAGAAGGGAGTTTGAAAAGTAGGGGACTTAAGGGAGGGAGAGCTGTCAATCTCATCCCAACCTGCTCCAGCCAGCTGGGATAAAGCTGAGGTTACGGTGGTGGAAGTGTCTGTCGGTATCCATTGCTGTAGGCATGTGCCTTTCAACAAAAGGCCCAGCGGACTGTGTCCAGCTCTCTGAAGGCCGGTACATCTACTTTATCTGCCAGTCACCAGCCATTAAACTATGTAAGACAACTTGGTCAATGACCTGTTACTTATTATGTTTGTTCTATATATAAAAATATATATAATGCAACTATGCTTGATACTTGAATACCTCTTCTATAATGAACATGTTTTTAATTTCTGCATTTAAATCCAGTTACACGTTTTTAGAATACAAAGAAGCCATTGTTAAAATAAAAAAAGAAACCATTGAAAAGACTGAGTTACACACATAAGTGAAAACTTTTATTTATCATTTCAAAGAATAAAAAATATATATATATTTTGAAAAAAAATGCCCACCAAATAAAATCCATGTGATCCAGCCCAAACAAACAGATTAATAATTAATTGCATCTGTACAAGAAAAGATAAAAAAGTGAAAAATGTATACCTTCAATAACTAAAAAAAGTCTTAGTGTTCACTCATACACTTATACAAGTCAAAATAAGTCAAAAGTTTGAATTTACAGTTGAAGTCAAAAGTTTACATACACCTTGCAGAATCTGCAAAATGTTAATTATTATACCAAAATAAGAGGAATCATATGAAATGCATGTTTTTTTTTTATTTAGTACTGACCTGAATGAGATATTTCACATACAAGACATTAACATATAGTCCACAAGAGAAGATAATAGTTGAATTTATAAAAATGACCCCGTTCAAAAGTTTACATACACTTATACTACAAGGCCGTTGAATGCTTGAATATGATTGGCTGACGAACGTTCTAGAGTGTGAATTATTTTCAGGGAAACGCACGGCGAACGTAGTTCCAGGCAGCTTTTGACCGCAGTAAATGTCTATATCACTTCACCACACAATTCCAGTTATTTCAAAGGTCCTTACAGCCCAAAACAGCAAAATAACCAAAAGCTACAGTGACACTGGCAAAACTAATACATACGGTAAACAACAGGATAAAAATGACAGATTATGTTCATGTTTTTTCCACAATATTACGTTTTATTATGCACGGAAAGCACATACTCTATTTCTCTCGCTCTCTCTCACTCACAGACGCACACACAGTTAGCACTCACGTTAGCATTCGCGCTAATGTTGTTAGCGCATCTCTTACAATAAACAACTTAAAAACGACATGACAGTTCTCACGCGAGGTAACAACGGCGTGGTCTTGACGAAAATGGACTTAAAGTTTAACTGTCAGTAGAGACGATGCTGCCAGTCACCTTTGAGAGACACACAGACTTGAGAGAGGTAATGTACGATCTTAAACTCTCTCCCCCCTCTCTTGCCGTCCGTCTGCTTGTCTGTCGGTCGGTCTAAACTTCATTATTAACTGCATTAGTTTGCTATCAACGGCTCAAGTGTCGTTACTAGGTCTAAAATGACGTTTTGGAACTAGCAACGAAGCTGTTGGATGAGCTGCGTAAGAAATTAATCCTACTCACAATAGTGTTTTAAGGATTAAAAACGGACGAATGTCTTGAAATATATCATCTGATCGATGTCTTGAGGTGTGGTAACTGTAGTATAAGCGGAATAATTGACTTCGGGCCGTAGAATTCTGCGAAAATAATGCACACCCGAGGTGGAACGGCCACTCCGCTTCGTGACCGCATCACCATCTCGGGTGTGTATTATTTTCGCAGAATTCTACGGCCCGAAGTCAATTATTCCTTACTTAATTATATAAAACTCTTCTGTAGCTTCTGACGGGCAGTACTAAATGAAAAAACATGATATTTAGACAAAATAAAAAATTACACATCTTCATTCCGTTTGAAAGTTTACACCCCTGGCTCTTAATGCATTCCTTCTGGAGCATCAATGAGCCTTTGAATCTTCTGTAATAGTTGCATGTGAGTCCCTCAGTTGTCCTCAGTGTGAAAAGATGGATTTCAAAATCATACAATCATTGTTGGAAAGCGTTCAAAAGTCAAAAAATGCCGAAAACCAAAGAATTTGTGAGACCTAACGACTCAAAGGATTTTTCTGAAGAACAGCAGGCAGTTGAATTGTTCAGGACAAACAAGACTAATGCACAACTATCACTAAACAATAACAACAACAAAAACACAGCTGCGGATCATTCAGGTAACAACAGTGTTAAGAATCAAGTGTATGTAAACTTTTGCACAGGGAATTTTTATAAATTCATGTATTATTTGCTTTTGTGGATTACATGTAAATGTGTTTTATGTGAAATATTTTATTCAGGTCACTACTAAATAAAATCAACATGCATTTTGTATGATCCCTATTATTTTGGTCAAGTAATTAACATTTTGCAGATTCTGCAAGGTGCATGTAAACTTTTGACTACCTACTTACTTGTTTTGAAAAACTAAAATGAAAGTATAAATTTATCAACTTAATTTCTAATGTTAAGTTTGACAAAATTAACTTCACACTATGCTTGTTGGAAGCAGTGACGTCAAATTCTGTGTCCTGCTGAGGTCGGGGTAGATCAATCTTCCCAGAGTTCAGAGGTCAGATATCTATCTTAAAGCGGTGTTCCAGATGTTATTTCCAAGTAGCAGGTGGGAAAAAAGATCATAATCTTGAGTTGTCTGGAACGCAGCATTACTTATTTATTAATGAAATAAGCATTATTAATGAAAACGGCATTGTAAAAAAAGTATTACAATTTCTATTTTAATAGATTTAAAGGTATTGCAAAGCTACATTTTTAGCAGACATTACTATAGTATTCAGTGTCACATGATCAGTTTTACTTGATTGTACCATCACATTAAAAGTCATTAAATGTAGGGTTTTTTAAAAATCTACAAACATTTTTCATAGGTTAGGCTGGATATAGAAGGCATATGTTGCAAGTGTTTTAAACTTTTCTCTCTCTCTCTCTCTCTCTTTATCATGGGCACTCTATATTGACCCAATTAACAATCTCTAAGCCCTTTTACTTCTTCACATTTCTAAAGGGTGAAAACTAGTTCAAAACTCATCTTTCACTCTCTGTAACACTTAGTGGCTTACAGCTGACGTAAAGCCTGCATCCAAATATCAGTGGGAGGAAAATGTCTAAAGCATTCTCAACGCTATAGAGACAGGCCCACAAACTCAAAATAACAGTCATTCGTTGCACTCTAAAATGTACCATGTCCATCGTTGACATGGTCGTCTAATATATCATTTACGCTCCTAATCGTTTATATTTTTTGTATCTCTTAGATTCGCAATCTTCTTTAACATAATCATAGTCTGAGGGGAAAAACCAAAAAAAAAAAAAAAGGAGCAAGTTATGCATCAGAGAACACAAACAAGACTCTCAGGTAAACAAACCAGCCTGCTGTGCATGCAAATGCTGCTGCACAGACAAAAGCGCTTGTCAGAATGTCCTTCCATTGGGTATTTCTTTGAGAATAGATTACTCTTATCTCTCATGTCACTTCAGTCACATCTTATCCTTGTGATTTGTAACTCATTTAGACTGGCAGTCAGTGCCAAATTAAAACACGGCTTCCGAACTTCACATTCATCAAACTAATGCAATACAGCGGGTTCATTGCACTGCAATACTAAGCGTTATTTTGTGTCTGTACAGCATGGCGTAAACTATCATTTTTAATGATGTGACACAACCACTGACTCCCGAAGCCCATTAATTGTCTCTTTCTAAATAGTGCGTTAAAACACTGCTTGCTTCTTATATGCGTGCACCCTCCTGAGTAGTCATTAACAGACTGTCAGGGTTCATACACATTTTTGCCAGTAAAATTCCATGACTTTAAGTAAATATTCATGACTTAATGTTTCATGAAATGTATATGTATACACGTTAAATAAGAAGAAAACAAAATATAAAATATTTTTACTACAATAAATGACAAGCTTTGTAGTGTAGAATATGATTTAACTTCATTTAAATAACGCTTGCACAGTAACAGTTTCATAAAATAATTGAGAACCCCTTTAGAAATGGATTAACGCGCCGCTTTCTCTTTCTTTCCAAACCGCTCTATGGCTTGCGCTCCAATGGCGTCTGCCGTTGCTAAGCAACCGTGACCTGCGCTCTCCATAAATACACGGAAGTTTCAGCAAAGGATAAATTGATTTTCAGCATTAAAAATCGTTTGCAGTAGCTCTGCTATTAAATTTATTTAAAAATGTTTATTCCTGTAACAGCTATGATAAGCTGTTTCTCCAACTTGGCAGTGCTTTCAATGTTATTAAGGGAAAGGATGAAGCTAATTGGTTGGTTATTGCCACATGACCTGCGGTGAGCTTGCGGCATTCTGAAAAGTTGAGATGTTTTTATCTCGATGCGGCGCAGGCGTGCCTGGAAAAAACTAGCGCGTCACGACCGCGTCGCTTCCATTATGCGTGCACATACCGCGCGTCTACATTTGAAATAACAAACTTGAGCGCGCAAAAGACGGCGACATGTGAACGGCCCCTTAGTCACCTTTAGTGCCCACAGTACCTCAGCTGTTAGTGTTTCATTTTTGGACACGGCACTCAGAATGGTCCCTTGTTTCAGAGCGGATGAGAGGGAAGTCCCACAGCTAGGAGCAGGTGTCACGTCAGTCAAACCACGGGTGAAAAATCCAGTGATCGCGTTGGGAGCCGTCAAGCACGCAGCTGCAGACCGGTGCTTTGCACCTTTAGCATGGCTAGACACTGCTGCCTCTCCCATGTTCGAAACGTCAAACGTTTTCCTACACAATGCACATTTTGGACGTCCCGGGTCCTGATCTTTCTCGAGCCACTCCTTGTACTTTTCATCATGAAGCCATTCAGTCCTAAATCGGCATTTCCCTGGCATTGCCTGAGTTTACATGAGTTAATACTAACGCTGGCTGAAATTGCGAGTCGCTGTTACCCCGCGTGACAGGGATGGAAATGAACTTTTTTGTCCACCGGCCAGTGTGGCTGGTGGATTTCAAAATCTACCAGCCACTTAATGTTTTTACCAGCCACTTTTTGTTTTTAACCGACAATGTGTAGCTGCATGTGAAAATTAATACTACAAGATCTACTATACTTGAGCAGTTTATTTAATCTCAAGTCTCAATAAAATACTGACATTTTCACCGAATTTTTCTATCATGATACAGAGCTATCTTCACAACTTATAGCCCACATACTATAACAGCCTAGATATTTTATGTAGCCTAATTTGCGCGCATTGGGGAGTTGCTCTCTAAGCGCAGGGTATTAAAGTTGCTTTTGAATGCGCGTGTGCGTTTTACTTTTGGTTTCGTTTTTACTATAGCGCGAAACTCTCGGCGGCGTAGAGCGTGCATTCTAAAATACAAGAGATTACTTAACAAAACCATTTGGGTGGACACCAACGGGATTTTGAAAAGCGTGTCCCCACTGGAAATTACACCCTTGTGTGAGTGGAACTCTGCCGCCGAGTTATCATCTGATTTGAATGAATGCTGCGTTGTACAGGATATTGAGAAAGACGCGCCATGAATCGCATCTGACAGAACGTGCGCTGTAGCACGAAATACAATACATTTCTTCAAAAGCAGATTGTAAAGATATTTTAACAGACCTCTGAATGCCTGTGATGTATCGCCACATTTTTTTGAAGGTGTGCCTCCGCTAAAAGTGTTCGCCGTCTTCTTCTTCTTCTTCGTGTATTTTAACGGCAGTTCGCAACCAACGTTACGGTGCATTACCGCCTCACGCCGTCCGGTTGAGGTATGTTATTTTTATTTACCCTCCACAGTGGCCGGTGGGTGAAGCGAGTTTACCCGAAACAACACAAAATCACCTGCATTTGGCTGGTGGCGGGTGCTAATTTCCATCCCTGCCGCGTGACCGACCGTGCGCTAGTTAACTGGAATTTAAACAAAATTATCAGCAATATTCTAATATACAGAGATGGTGAAACAAATTTCCATGACTATTCCAAAACTTTGTGGGTTAATTTAATTTTCCAAAACTTTTCCAGGCCTGGAAATTGCCATTTTAAAATTCCATGACTTTTCCAGGTTTTTCATGACTGTACGAACCCTGAACTGTGCAATTGAGAATAAAAATAGCTGCATTTTCAGGTTATCCAATGAAGCATTAGGAGAAAAGAATTTAAGATTGTGAATGGTGATGACCTACAGAGGTCGGTCCTGGCCAGTTCATGTTCAGCATGATGGAAATGGGAGAAGATAGTGGCTGCAACCAGCCATGCATATGAAACAGAGTTTTTACTATTTAATGCTGTGTAAAGTCCATTCATTAAACATGCAGAGGGAGATACATCAATCACATCCATGTATTCTGGGATCTAAATAATTCCCCACTGTACACATGATAGAGAGCACACAACATGCTAATCCTGTTCCAAAAGCTGCCTGATATCCCCATCCATCAAAAGTCTATCTACATGAATCCATACTCATTTCCACGTTCCCTATGTGTTAAACATGAGTATTAGAGTAGCTGGCAATTTCTAATCTCAGATGTGCTCAAGTATCTATCACCAGCGTCCCAGCTTCCAGTTCCACGTCCTCACTGTACTACAAAAATACCTTTCTGAAATCCATCACCAAAGGCTCCAGATCGGTTAAAACTTGTTTGCAATTTTTTCTTGCTATACTAATAACAACTTGGATTTTTGCAGTTCAAATTATACATGACAATATGACTGTGCCTTGACTTGACTTAACAAGATTCAAAATGACCACATAAGAGAAGCAACATAGGTAGCTTTGCAAAACAAAAGTCCAAAATTAAGTATAGTTCATGGCGGAATTTTCTGAGGAGGCAAATGTATATTAAAAAAAGTGTTCAAAAGTACTTTAACATTGATACAAAAAATGCCTTTTGGCGTTAACGTTCTTTAGAACTTTCTATCCATAAAATTATCTTTAAAAAAGTATCACAAAATTAAGCAACATAACAGTTTTCAATATTGATCTCATGTACTAATGTCATCACGGCTCAGCGAGACTACATCGTGACAGGTCCAATTAAAATCCAAAAACCTCTGTGGAACTTCGCACAAGCACAAATATTATTCTCAGTGGGCTCTCAATCACAGAAGGTGGTAGAAAAATCATCTCGGTTAATGGTAGATGACATAAAACTAAGGGTGGATGATTTGTTCTGAATAATAATAAATGTTTCTTGAGCACAAAATCAGCATATGTGACCCTGGACCTTAAGGGTAATTTTTTTTTTTTTTTGAAAATGAGAATTATACATCAATGGAAATCTTATTTATTCAGCTTTCAGATGATGTATGGTTTGTTAGGACAATATTTTGCTGAGATACAAATATTTGAAAATCTTGAATCTGAGTGTGCAATAAAAAAATAAAAAATAAAATAAACAATGAAATATTGAGAAAATCACCTTTAAAGTTCTTGGCAATGCATATTACTAATCAACAAAAAAGTTTTGATAAATTTATGGTATGGAAATAAAAAAAAATGTAAAAAAAATAACTTAATGGAACATGATCTTTACTTATTATCCTAATGATTTTTGGAAAAAGAAAAATCGATAATTTCATCCCATACAATGTATTGTTAGCTATTGCTACAAATATATCCGTGCAATTTACGAATGGTTTTGTGGTCCAGGGTCACAATGTATCTGTGTATCTTCTGGTCATTTAATTTTCTACTTAAAGGAGTAGTTCACTTTCAGAACAACAATTTACAGATAATTTACTCACCCCCCTGTCATCCAAGATATTTATGTCTTTTTTTCTTCAGTCGTCAATAGGGCTGTGCAATATGGACAAAATAATCATATTGTGATTTTTTTGAACGAATATTGCGATTTTATTTATTTATTTATTTATTTTATTTTTTTTGCTTTTTCAAACAAGCTACATACATACATTCTAAATGTATTCAGTGCACACGAAGTGCATAACAAAACATTTCACAATGAAATAACATAGTATTAAGATTAATAAACAAAACTGTAGTAAAATTGTCTTTAAAACAGACAACATAAAATAAATTAGCCATGTTACTTTTTTTCCCGGTACTTTAGCCTACTTTGTGTAATAACGAAAACATTCATTTCAGTGGAAAAATAAGTCCAAAACTCTCTATTTCAACATTTTGAGGGCTGTACAATCTTTTGCCTTTTTTTTTTTTTTTTTTTTTTTTTTAGAAATTCTTATGTGTTTTAATTTTTCTGATAATCAAAAAGCATAAACATTCATTTATTTTTAATCAAATGAAAAATAAACCCTTTTAATTTTTGGCAAACAAACAGAAGTTTACTGTTAAAATCAATACATGGAAGAAAAATTACATTCAGTTTAAAACGTTGAAATAATAATTAAGTGGTTAATCTTGTTGTAATGTTTATTTTTTAATCATATATATTGTTTTATGTAAATTATTTAAATAGGAATATATAAACACCTACATTATACTGAACAAAAGTAATACAAGACTAATATTGTTCTGTTTCATGTTAAACCGTGCTTTTATTTTGACAGGTTGCCATGAAGTTTCTGTGTGTACAGTATGATATGATGCTAGTTTTCTCAAATGAAACGGTAAAAGTGACTCACAGCAGCTTTGGAGATTGAGTGTATCTGTTCATGTGAGATGCAAAGGCCAAAAATTAGCGGGAGCGTCACGTGTGCTTCAGTATGCGTGTAGCAGAAAAATAAAATGCGTCTCCACCATTCATACATACAGAGGCAAACGGAACATGCAGGATTCATATTGAAACGGTCTTTTTGCATTTCAGTTTTCACAGACACTAGTCCATATCGCGATTTGAATTAAGTGACAGACCAACTTTTGATTTATTAATCCAAAAATCAACGAATTAGGTGGCATTCCGCGCTATAGTAAATTAGGTTTTTATGAATGGAGTCCGCGATCCAGTCCGTGTTTTCGCGGAGGAGACATTGTAAACGCGCAACCATGAAGAAACAGAAATGACATGCCTTAGTGTAAATAAGATAAATAACATAAGGCAGTTTAGTTTGTATAATAAGAGAACAATGTATAGACCTGTTCTATAGGAAAGATAACCTTAAATGACTTCTATTGTGATCTGGCACTATATCGAAAATAAAATGAACTTGACGTTCAAGGGGGGCGGGGGGGTTGGGGGGGGGGGCGTTGGGGGGGATAGATAAAATCGCAGCCTTATGCGGTTTAGAAATCGCATGTTCTTAAATCGCGATTTTTTTTGCGATTGCGATTAATTGCACAGCCCTAGTCGTCAAGAAATTATATTTTTTTAGATAAACATATCTGGAAATTTCTCCATATAATGGACTTAAATGGTGCCCTGATTTTTGAATCTTCAAAATGCCGTTAAAATGCAGCTTCAAATGGCTGTAAACAATCCCAGCCGACGAAGAAGGGTCTTGTCTACCGAAATGTTCGGTCATTTTCTTAGAAAAATATATTTTTACATACCTTTTAAGCACTGAAACTCGTCCAGCACTGCATTTAAACGGCATTTTGAAGATTCAAAAATCGGGGTACCATTTAAGTCCATTATATGGAGAAATTTCCAGAAATGTTTATCTCAAAAAACATAATTTCTTGACGACTGAAGAAAAAAAGACGTAAACATCTTGGATGACAATGGGGTGAGTAAATTATCTGTAAATTGTTGTTCTGAAAGTGAACTACTCCTTTAAGAAATAAAGAGAAATGAGAAACAGTCTGATTTTCATTTGTGTTTTTTTGTTTTGTTTTTCGCTTTGTTTCACAAATGAAAAACTTGAAACTTGGGTTAAACATGGGTAAAAAAAATGTGATTATGTTTTAAAATTTGTTTCGAATGTGTGGGCAGCGCTGAAATGACCATTTCTCCTTTTTTTCACACCTAATACGTACGCAAATTTGCATCACTTTGACAATGCATGTACACTGCCTGAATGTTATTGGTCAAACGTCTTTTAGATCATTACCTTCAGCATGTATGAAAACAGGAAAACAAGGCCAAAATCGGGATATTTAATATAGAAATCCTGGCCAGAACGTGTCCCTGGAAATTGCTAATTGCTACACCAGCTTAGCATGTAAACACCATTTATTGTTACAAATACCTAAAATATCATGAAAATCACACTATAGAAATACTGTTTATTAGCTTCATGTTTCGAGTGTAGAAGCGTTTCTGTGGGTTTGTTGTGGACAGAACACAATGCAGAAGTATATGGCAATCTCATCATAGGAAGAGACAGCGTAATATTAGTGACATATGAACAGTGAATGAGCTTTCTCTGAGTCAGAACAGCAATAGTGGAAGAGAAAACAGGCAGACAGCACTAGAAGCAGCTCAGACCAGGTAAATCCATGGAAAAAGACTAGAAATTAATTTTCTCTGTAAAGAAATATTAAGTAAACATATATAAATATATCAGTATTTCTCCATATGCGCATGTTTGGATTAAAAGCCCTAATGGATGCTGTTCAGTGACACTTGTATGTGACTGCTTGCCTGAGTTTTGTCAACAGGCAGAAGTGGCACAAAACATAGTGGAGACATGTACTGTCACATACTCCTTGCCAACGTGAGTATCAATACAGCTGTGATCTGTGTAATTAATTTTTGGTGCCACATGCTAATTGTTAATTAATGTGTTTAATAATAACTTATAAGCAATGTAAAGATGATTTCTTAGAATGTATTATATTATTACACCATAAATTCTAATAATAATAAAAGACACAAGCAGCAAACACTGCAAAAATATTGTAGGGGATCCCCCAATATTCACATCTAACCTATCGATTCCTATACTGTTATACCTCTATAATATAGAGGTCAGGCAACTTCCTACATCCTTTCTACAGTTCAGCTTATTTCTGCTGCGGAGAAACTTAGTTCAAAAGCATAAATAAGTATAAAAGACTTTTCAAAAACCATCCAAAAATCTTACACACCCCAAACTTTTGAACAGTAGTTTAGCCCTATATTTTTTTTTTTTTTTATTCACCACACTAGGGTTTTTAAATATGCACAATTATGTTGGACCAGCAATGAATACAGGCAACAGGATATGATAGCATGCTCTAGGCATTGTCTTTAATAAAAAATTTATTAGAAACAGTAACAGATAGAAATTTAAAATGTCAAACACTTCACTTCCCCACAGCACAGCAAACTGTGCAGCAAGTTTGTCGTCTTTGTGTTAGGCCAAGAGATTAATTTTTGGACATTCAGATCATCTGTTGGTCAAATCCACCTTGGTTTTTGGCTATATGTGACACCGGACCACAAAATCAGTCATAAGGACCAATTGTTTAAATTGCGATTTATACATTATGTGAAAGCTGAATAAATAAGCGTACCATTGATGCATAGTGTGTTAGGATAGGGCAATATTTGCCAAGATACAACTGAGGATGCAAAAAATCTAAATATTGAGAAAATTGCCTTTAAATTTATCCAAATGAAGTTCTTAGCGATGCATATTACTAATCAATGATTACATTTTGATATATTTACTGTAGGAAATGTACTAAATACCTTCACGGAACATGATCTTTACTTGATATCCTAATCATTTCTGGCATAAAAGAAAAATTTATAATTTTAGCTACTTAAGACTGGTTTTGTGGTCCAGGGTCACATATTAGTTATGCACATTGAGTAAAACAACCATTAATTATTTTGATTTAGCCATTCCATTTATTTAGAATACAATTTTGAAAGGGATCAGTCTCCCTTACCAGTCTTGACAAACCCCCATTGTCAAAAATTGACAAAGGAGGATACAAGATTTCATTTTTCAAGGGAAAAAAAAATGTTTCTGGATATGAAAAATTGGCACCTAAATATATTATCCTGAACACGTAAAGTTTTCTGCACAACGGTTCGATCCAGACTGATGCAAAACAACACTGAAACAGGCCCATTAAAATGTGAACAGGGGCTCATACTTCCCTTTCATCACAAATCAACATGTGACCTTTAGAAAAGAGAGAAGATTTACATTACGCAGTCCATATCGATCCACGTAAGCCTTTTCATTTATTCCCTTTAGCATATTTTATATTAATTGTTAAAAGGTCTCACTAGAACTGCCTCTGCCGGAGCTTATTTGCATGCAAGAGGAGTGAGAAATGAAATGGGAGGTGAGAACATTGCTCTGCATCAAACACACCAATCTGACTGATCTCATGTACTTATGTCATCACGGCTCAGCGCAGACTACATTATGACAGGTCCAATTAAAATCAAAAACCTATGTGGAACTTCTCACAAGCACAAATATTCTCAATGGGCTCTCAATCACAGAAGGTGGTAGAAAAATCATCTCAGCTAATGGTAGATGACATAAAACTAAGGCTGGATGATCTGGTTCTGGATGCCAGGCACAGCACTTTTTGTTTCTGCAGCACATCAATTCTACTGTATTCATTTTGCACACCAACTACTCCTTCAGCCTGAGTCTCAGCCAGCATGCAATCTTGAATGCCAATGGTTTACCTACTATAACTACTGCAGCATGTAAAAGACATTGATATTTACAGGTGATTGCTTGCAATTTCAAGTTGTCAGACATCATGTAGCGATCATGTAACTGACTGTAGTCACTTCAGACCACTGAACTAGATACTGTGAGATGTGGGTTAAGTGATGGAGTGGGACAAATGCCTTCGAGTCTCACATGACCTCTGTCTCATCTTCAAAAGGGGAACTGTAGTCAGTGAAATTTACACATGTAAAGGAAGAGACCTCAAGGGTTTATACACTTGTCTCAGTAATGGGCTAAAAAGTACATTTGGCACTCAATCCAGATCTCATACTCTACGCTCTTCTATTGCTTTTAGGGATTCCATTGAAAATCACCAGCCATGGCGAAAAAATTGATTCCCTCCCAAACCACAGGCCTTTTTTCTCCTTCAAGCTTGAATCCATCCTAAAACTCTCGGTGGGTATTGAGCGGTGTGACAATAGCATTTCAGCACTTTCATTGGTTGACTCATTGAAAAGTGGCCATCACATATTCATGATGTGTTGAAAGTGAAGTAATCTTTGTCAAACAGCACACAGCTTACGAAATGCTACGGTTTAAAAACTAAATTGAAATTTAAAGGCTTATATTTCAAATAGGCCTACAACATTTTTAAATAAGCATTAAATACATTTGTATTACAAAGCTGACTAATCACTATTCAACCTGATCTTCAAATAAATTCTGTTCAGTTGCATCAGTAGGTACATCACAGCTTAAAAAAAAAAAATAATAATAATATGTCTTGACTTATATATGTGTGTCATGGCACTGTTGTGAACGTGTCAAAGACTTAGATGGAAGAGAAGAAATTGTTGAATAAAGTTATTTTTGTTTTCTTTGCATAAGAAGCTTCATAAACTTAAGGTTGAACCACTGATGTTACATGGACAATTTTATTGATGTCCTTACTACCTCTCTAGGCCTTGAAAGTGTCAGTTGTGTTGCCGTCTAGTCAGGGTCAAAAAAAACTCACGGATTTCATCAAAAATACCTTAATTGTCTCCCGAAGATGAACGAAAGTCTTGCGGGTTCGGAATGACATGGTGAGTAATTGTTGTTTTTTGGGTGAACTATCTCTTTAAGAGATAAAATTGTCCTCCGTTGGCTCAGCATGTTCAGAAACAGCATTCTGCGTGAAATTCTGTGTTGTTCCACTTAAATGAACCTAAAATCTCTGATCTAGGATTAAGCCCTTGTGAATTTTAATCAGACGTAAACAAACATTTCTTACTGCTTCATTTCATTTAATTTTGTGGTTACAATAAATAAATAAATAAAAATGTGCATTTATCATCTCCAACTGATTACAAATCAAGCTAGAAAAATTGCAAAGTGATATCTTATTACCAAGCCAAAACATATGTGGCGAGTGTGTGTTTTTGCTCTAGATTATTGGTCATTTCATTAATGTATGGGACTATTTTTTTTTTTTTTTTTTGACATAAGTTACACTGAGGTCAATGTATTGTATATATTTCACTCGCCATTTTCATTTTTTATATGGTTCTGTATTTCAGTGTATTTAGTTTGGATTCTACTTTTCTTTTTTAATCTACAGTATATGAAATCAAAATTAAGCATCACCATGTAAATTACATAATGTGTAAATGCGATAGTGAACCTGATGCAATTTCCGGGTGCGCGATCACTCATAAGACGCTCTGATGGTGAAAGGCTTGGCTGGGCCGAGAAAGAGCTGTTGATAGGCCTGATGGTTCCTGTTATGTTTTTGATGAATTCTTTTTATTAATCCCATCAAACACAACACAGAAGGACATCAATTACACATATACAAGAGAAGCAGGTGCAACATTACATTATGCCCAAATCCTAAATGAGTCAATGTTCATTTTTGGTTAGGGACCAAACTAAAAGCATATAATGCATACTTATAAACACTTCACTACTACAGCACAGAGGCACAGAAACAAAGAGACAGGAATAGGTTACAAAACAAACAACACTCCTTTTCGCGATACAGTCAAACCAAAATGTATTTAGACACCTTTAAAATGTCTCACATTATCAGTTTATGTGATATAGTTTAAGAAATGGTAATCGAATATGATGACACAAACTCAGAGTTAAACTGTGTCAGAACAAATTCATCTTGATAATGTCAGATACCTTTGATAGAAAGGTATGTAATGGATTACAATCAACCAAAAGTTTAGATAACTGTTAGTATGACAATATTTACACAACTAACAATATTTTGTTGACCAATTACCAAGCAATGCTTAATTTTGTTCAGTCTGTGGTGTAAAAAGGTCACATTAGCAATTGAAAAAAACACTTGAGCAAAACCTGCTCAGGTCAAAGTGCCTGAATAATTTTTGGTTTCCAAATGTATGTAAGTGTTACTGGTAGTTGGTTACTGTTTTTTTTGGTCTAATGTGTCACGGTTTACTTTAGTTAATTTATAAATGTGAGGATGGTAAAATATAGTATCAAGCACCCACTAGTAAAAAGAATATCAAAAATTGTATTAGGTGTCTGAATAATTTTTGGTTTGACCATATGCACAAACATACCTCTGCCTGCAAGCATTAATAGCATATAAGTAGCAATCCTGACTCCAAAAGGAAAGTACTGGTTGTGACATACCAGCATAATGTACAATGGCATTTATTAGTGTTGTGGTAATGAAGCCTAATTGTCAACAGGCACACGTCATGACAATGAATAAACTTGCAAGCAGAAAGGAACTTCTGCCTGCAAGAAAACAGGAAAGAAAACAACGAAGAAAATAGATTCCTGCTAAATGCATGTGACCACATTAAATTTGAAGTGTAAACTAAAGACAAAACTGAAAGACCATTTCAGTGAACTCCAACATAGAGGACAGTATTGCACCTTAATGGTTGTCGCCTATCATAAAATGTACACAAAAAAAATGGCAATGAAGTATGAAGCTACTAATGCCGCACAAAATCAAGTTGGAGGAAATGACAGGCAAAAACAAGACACTTCACCCACACTTGAAAAATAAAAAAGTTAGCTTGTCAGGGTGGGAGTTTTTTTTGGATTCAATAAAAAAGACTGATGTTTGACACCAGAGTCTGCAGAAAGTTACGATCAACAGTAAATTATTTTTGTATGCTTTTGTACAGTTATGAACTCTCTTCCCACCTCACTACTTGTTTAAAGATAAATTTGACTAATACCATTTTTTATTACCATTTGTTTGGCCACTATATTTTGTAGCGGAAAATCTAACACTGTGAAAGCCCTAAATGACATCAACATGGAATGACACAGACCATATAAAGCATCTGAATATTGATCTGATTTGAATATTGCTTGACTAAAGCTTGAATAAAAATAAAATTGCAGTCTGTCAGTCATATAACGGCAGTCAATGGTTACCAAATCTTTAAGAGTAAAAAAAATAAATAAATACACAGACAAAACCAAATTAAACCCTGCGGCTCATGATGATACACTGAGGTCTTGAGACACATATCGGTCGGTCTGTGCAATAAACTGAAAAGTAAATATCATTATTTACCTCTGATCTGACAGAACGTTCAGCTGTATGAAGCACGTTCACATCAGCTGGCGCGCAACGCGTCAACGGTGTAGTCGGTGAAAAGTCAACACTCCCACATGAGTTCGCACAAGGAAACGTAATCTTTTAGTTTGTAATCAGTTGCCAAAATCAGGATAAGCATAAATAATTAACATTTTGAGAGGCCAATATGCATTATGTAAATAGTGAGTGATGTAAACACGCTCAGGAGAGTAAAACGTTGCGGTGGATCAGAGGTAAATAATGATAAATACTGTTTAGTTTTTTGCACAGACCGATCATTTTGTGTCTTAAGACCTGTATCATCATGAGCTGCAGGGTTCAATTTGGTTTTGTCTGTGTATGTTTTTTAAAGATTTTGTAACCATTGACTGCCATTATATGACTGCAACGGTTGAGTTAAAAATCTTTCTTTGTGTTCTACTGAAGAAACAAAGTCACCTACATCTTGGATGCCCTGGGGGTAAGCAGACAAACATCAAATTTTCATTTTTGGGTGAACTATCCCTTTAAGTTAGCAGGTATAAGAACCTTCATTTTCTCATGACACCAGAGCCACTAAGGATCCATTTGTTTTGTTTTGGATTAGGGATGGCGAAAACTAAAAAATTTCTTGACCGACCACCGAGCCTCATTAGCCGGTTGAAACCGGTTAACCGATTAGTTTAAAATATGGTACGCTATTTGAAATAACAGCCATTTCGAGCCGCGCCTGCAATTTCGCAACTCTGTCGCATCTCTCTGCCGCTCTGCCTCCTGCACACACACACACACACACACACACACTGCCACTCACATCACTTTTTTAAAATCCCCTAGGATATTATTTTTGTTGAAATTAAACAAACGAGTAAATTACTATTTAAAAAAAATTGGTTGTTAGTAGGACTAATATTCGTTCGGTGGGTTGGCATTCGATTTTAAATTGAGATTCAATATTCGTTTTTTTTTTCCATACACCTTGCATCCCCCGCAAAACGGTTCTCATTTGCGCTTAAATATGAATGAAGAAGATCAGACTGCTGCGCCACTAACACAGAAACAGCAACAAAAAAAAAAAAAAAAGAGAGAGAGAGAAATTTAGTAATATTTGAGAGACACTATAAAGTACAGTCGGGCCCACTTAAATGGTTTAAGCAAAACTAGGGCTGTGACTGTCGTAATGACAACTGCGCCTCTGCTTTAAATGCACGCATAGGCTAAAGCTGACCGCAAAGCCCCAGCAAAAATAACTACCATGAATGTGTCGGGGAAAAAGTAGGGAGATATTTGAATTATTTATTAAAAAACTAGTATTTGACACAAAGATGAAGTTGACGATCCTGATGCCATTTGCTCATTGACACGGCTTTAATACCTAAATGCATATGCATTAGGCCTATAGCTATTGGAAGAGTTTTGTTTTCGATTTGAATTATTTAAATTATTTTTTTTACAGTTTCGGATGATATATTAGTCTTACCTTTATGAGCAAAAATGAAGTTTCACATAGCGCTGGCTGGCGCTTCCATGTTCTGCAAAGCGTGCTTATATCTATGGGTTTTAATTGAAATCGTGATGACTTGGTCGTTACTTTAAAAAACAAAAACTTAAATTTAACAAATAAAAAGTGTTCCAAATATATGTCTAAATTAACTTTATAACCTAAATAAACGAAAATAAATGTAATCACTTTGCTATTAAAAACAGCAGCTGTGCAGTGGGGAAGAGAAAGAGAAACAGACCGGTTCCAGTCGGACTCGAGACAGTAAATCTGATGAGCTGTCGGAGAAGGTCCGGGCGAGGTTTTAGTAATGTTTGCAACGAATGTTTCTTAAATAGCCGATTTAACATTCTTATTTAGGCTAGATTCATATTTAAATGTATTATTTATTTGATTTATTTTAGCGTTTTGTAGGCTGATTGTTCACTGACTGAAGTGCTCAAATAAACACGCACGTTTGTTAATAATGTTTGGGCCTCATTTATTTTGGGTTTCAACATAATATACATAGGCTGTGTATTTTATATAGGCTTATATACACAAACGTTATATATAATGTATATATTTATTTATTTATAAATAATTTAGATATGAATAATTTATTTATATATAAACACCGCGCCATTTTTTTCGTTCTACTTTTATTTAAATAGCCTACCCTTCACGGTGCCAGTAATTACTGTGCTAATTTCTGATTTGGGAGTGATTTGTTTGTTAAAATTTTTTAGGCTACCTTATTAAAAGTATTGCACTTAACAGACCTGTGTGTTTTGTATCACTAGCGCGGTGTCCGTTCATGAAGCGGATAAGCTCTGCCTGTGTGAGGCGCGTCGCATCCAGCAATGTTCTATTACAATTTATTAATTCTGAACGTGTGGTGTGTCCATATTGCACCAAAATGCAACACTGCACTCCCTCGGGTCCACAGCAAAAATCGTTTGGATGAACTGTTCTCGACATAATAAAAATGCAAACAGAAAGACATACAGAGATTCCTGCCTTTATTAGAGAGAAGAATATGTTCAGCCCCTCCCACCGAAGCTTCGAAGCTCAAAAAATGGTATTCGGACCAGCCCTAGTTGTTAGACCGTTGTGTTCTTTTTTGTTGACATGCAGATGTTTGGATAGGCATATTGGCCCATGTGTGCCGTTGCGCGCAAAGTTTGTATATTTTAAACACTTCCGAGGATAGTGGGGGTCACGAGTCACTGGCACGGTTATTTTGGGGGTCGTGAGCTGAAAAGTTTGGGAATCCCTGGCCTAGACTGCAACATGATAAAACCAATGGATAAAATCAGGCACATTCAGAATGCGTAAAAGACGCACCGGCACTTTTTTTTTTTTAACCGACTACCGACAACTTTGACCGGTTAACGTTGATACGGTCAACCACCGGTCAAACGGTCATCGGTTAACATCCCTATTTTGGATGGTAACACATCACCAAATACACAAGAAATGGAAAAGGGGTGGGGTGAACAGAGTTCATTAACATTCAAAGAGACAAGCACCAAAATGGGTCACTGCGAACAGAGCCATTTTTGACAAGGTAAATAGGGTGCTGTTTTACACAACCATTGAGGAACTTTAAAGGGGTCATCGGATGTCCATTTTCCACAAGTTCATATACTTTGGTTAAAAATTCTCAATAGTAGTGTAAAAAAAAAAAAAAAAAAAAAATTTTACCTTGTCAAAATCAGCTCTGCAAAGTATCAGCTCATTTCATCGCATGGGCCCTTTAAATGCAAATGAGCTCTGCTCACCCCGCCCCTCTGTGCTGAGAGATTACTAGCTGTAATGTTTACTTTAGACACAATGCAAAGATGCATAAAAACCCTTATACTCACTTTTGCTGTGGGTGAAGCTGCATCATGAATGATTCACACAAACATAGATGCATATGTAGATCGGGATCTGCGCTTTCCTTTTAAAAACGAAAGTTTCATTGTCCTCTGCCTCTTAAGCGACTCAGATGTTGGGAGTAAATGACTACTGCTTTGTTCATTATTACATCCAACAACAGAACACCTCAGTCACTTAATTAGAGTCTTCCTCTGCACCTGAGTCGACACAATGGCGATCATATTCGGACTGTTTCAGCTCAGCAAATTATGTTGATTTATGTTGGAAGTGATATGTACTAGCGAAATAAGAGTATCTGATAATCTGATCAGAAGTGGTCACTAGATACACGTTATACCAAGTGTAAATGTCAGTCTGTTTCAGCTGACCACTTGTGATCGGATCATTCGAGACAGATGTTAACACCAGGTGTAAACAGCACCCAAGGGAGCTTCTCTGAGCCCCAGCATTTACAACCAATCTTGATGATTGCTTCTAATTAGTCTGAAAAATGGAGATGATCAGTGTGAGTTCATTTATTTGTTGGATTGTTTATCCAATTACTCGATACAACACCTTGGTTATCCCAATGTCATTATGATGCAAATGATCCATCTGTCTGTCTTTTACCTCAATGACCAACTAAACTGCATGACTTCACCATTCCCAGACCTTTATTATGAAGGTTTGAGTCTGGTTTTGTTATCTCCTAAAAATATGCTCCAAAGCAAACACTTTCCTAATTGTTTATCTGCCAGCAGCCAGTACACAGCATGAAAAGGGGTTTTATTTGTATTTTTCCCCTGTTTCTCCTCTGTGGCAGCACTAGAAAGCGATCTCCTCTCTCGTCCCTTCATGTCAGAGGATGTTTAGACGCGTCACTCGCATGTTCTTTCATCTCCCTCTCACTTTTTCCTTTGGATTACTCATGTGGCCAGCTGTGTCGAATCAAAGTGCTCTGCGGGTACATGCCCTGAACATCATTAATGTCCCTTGCAGATACTATATGGCACTCATTGGGCTCATCAACTGTGACATGCAATCCATGCCAATGGACAGCAGAAGAAAGAGTATGCAGCTTGCAAGGAGAGCCAGGAGTGCTTAATCCGATCCTGACTTTTTACTTTTTTACTTTAACATCCCCTTCAATTACATCTATCTATTAACTCACACTAGGGATGGGAAAACTGACAATCTTTTCAAGTGCATAGAGATCATGACCTTCTATGTCATACAAATGTGTCCTATTTATGTCCATATGTAAATACACCCTAGACAATTTTCAATTCGAAACCAATTTTAAAACCATGGGACATGAAAACCAATGACATCCAAAAAAAAAACAAAAAAGAAAAAAAAAAAAAACATATTCTGCATATACAATCATATTCTGGTTAGGTAAGTTTTGAAGCATGGCATGCTTTAAAACATACCTAACCAGCATATGCTGTTTTTTCCAACAGAGATAAAGACAGTTTCAACCTATTTTTAGCCCCATAATCCTCTGAACGCACACACAAGATGATTCAACCAGACCGCAAGACCACACACTTGTTGATTGTAGGAATGATTTCACAGTGACACAAGATCTCACAGAGACTCGTAAGATCAAACGTGACTGGGGAAGAAAAACACATGGAGGACAATTGACGTTGTCAGCTCGCTCTCCTGGCGCGCATTCTGTTGTACAGTAGAAAAACAAAATAGGAAAAAAAAGAATATGGGTGATGTTCTTTCTCAGTACTCTGCTTTCGTGGCATGTTTGTGGCCGTCAGGTTTCAGCTGCAGAAGCACGTAACATCCGGTAGGTGACGCTTGCTCACTCTCATTGGTATTGGTCAACGTGACTATTACATCAGAGGCATCCCGATCAAGAGTCGTAAATATCAAGCATGTTAATCAGGAGCAGTTAAATAATCGTAATGACACCACACAATAGGATTTTTTGGAAAAAAATAAATAAAACAACTGCGACAGGCCTCTAATCAAGCAACACAAATCGTTTGGGGGTGCAAATTTGGCTTAAAATCAGTCTTAAAATCTTCAAGTGTGAAAGAGTGGGACATGATCGATATTAAAATGGAGTTTTCAAAAGTGGAATAAATAGAGATGCACCGATTGATCGGCTAGTAGGGGTGGCACGGTTCACAAAACCCACGGTTCGGTTCGTATCACGGTTTTAGGTCACGGTTTTCGGTTCTGCACGGTTCTTGTTTTTATTTTTTTTATTTTAATCTTTAACACTCCAGAAGTTTGTTTTGGCATATGAAATGTAGCTTGATTATCCACAATTTAGGATACATTATTAAAAAAAAAGTTTTATCATGTAATCATGCACAAACTGAATTGGACTTGACTTTAAGCACATTATCGAGACCATCTCTGAGGAAAGCTATAGGGGAGATTTGATACAGCAATAGAGAAGACATTGATGACATGCTTTTCATTTATTTGGCAAAAACAGGGCAATGTGTATCTCCACAGGAATTTATGTGCTTTTTTAGCACATAAAGATTGAACTGAAGAATTAACTTGCATGTCTACCAACACACTGGTATGATGTCTTCTCAGATGAACTGACAAATTAGAAGTGTTGCCGTTAGCATATTATATGCATTTTCCACAATGCTTGCACACAGTCTCAGTTCGATCTATTCTTTTATTCCCGTCTTCATCACAGGTAGCATGAAATCCAAAATGTTCCCACACAACTGACCTGGCTAAGGGGCCGTTCACATGAAGCCTCTTTTGCGCACTCAAGTTTGTTATTTCAAATGTAGACGCGTGGTATGCACGCTCGTAATAGAAGCGACGTGGTGCGACACGCTCGTTTTTTCCAGGCGCGTCCGCGCCGCATCGAGATAAAAACATCTCAACTTTTCAAAATTCCGCAAGCTCACCGCAGGCCATGTGACATGAACCAACCAATCAGCTTCATCTTTTCCTTTAATAAAATTTAAAGCACAGCCAAGTTGGATGAACAGCATATCATAGCTGGCGCATCCTCCAACTCCGGGCAGCCTTCCTTATCTCTCCCACTTGCCATTTCTACACGTGACGTAACCTGCAGCACTCCACTTTTACTGTCTCTATGTCTACACACACCTCTTATTTCGCGCAAAAAGGACACTCACGAGGCTACATTGCGCATGCGTTGAACCGTTGAACCGTTGAACCGTGCGACGCACACACGCACCGAACCGAGACAAGCGAACCGAACGGTTCGGTTGTTTTTCATGTACCGTACCACCCCTATCGGCTAGTGATCGGAATCGGCCGATTTTCGCATGATCGGCCCAGATCGGTGACCGGCCGGTCGATTTCTCCTCTTGCCGATTCCTAGCCGATCCATTTATTGCCAGTGGCGCATGCAATTACGTCACAGCCACGCGCGCACTCACAGTCGCATGTGAACATGTCTTTGGTGTGAGTTAAGATGACACAAAGATCGCAGTTTGTAACATTTATAAGGCCAAAATACAACGTGAGGGAACAACCACGAACCACGCGCTTGTTTAGCTTGGCTGGACATGTGGTAGATCGCGCACCCGCTCTGCATATTTTGCATGTCTCACGTCCAGTCTAAGCCGTAATTGCCAAACTTCTGTCATCTTGTTTCGGTTTCAACTCCGGTTTTTAAAATAAATTTTAAATGGATGGGGTTGTACAGTGTCTTCAAAGCCCCCCAAGTGCCATTTTCCCCCAAACTATACAACTATACCCCCAACTGTTGTCTAGGCAACACCCCATGTGCTATGTAATGACACGCCCCACAGAACTGAAGGGCGGGGTGAGCAGAGGTTCATTTCATTTAAAGGGCCAGGTACTGATATCGCTTGCTGAGAACAGGGGCATTTTTTACCAGGTAAAATGAGTGTTTTTTTACACTACCATAGAGAATTTTTAATCAAAGTATATTACAAACTAGGGTTGGGTCGATAGACGATGCAATCGTCCATCACCGATGGCCGATAGACATCACGATGCTGAGCCAGCATCGCGATCCTCCGCCCCACCCCTGCCCCGCCGCAGCAGCAACCCGCTCGCGAAAAACACACACTGAATCACACTATATAGCCAGATGAAACGCATGCTTTCAATTTCCGCATCTTTACTTATTTTATTATTATTATTATGAGGAAATAATAACAAGGAAGTTGTTAGCGATCACAATACAAATTACAATGAACTCCTAACTAATTACATGAACTAGTTCGTTTACATTAATAAATGAGGCATACAAAAACAGCAGAAAAAATTCTAAATAATTTTAATTAAATTAGATTAAATAAACTACACCAAACCCAGCTAACACAATTACGTCGTGACGACGTTACTGGACCGGACCATATTCGTCGCAGCGACGTACCAAATAACGTGCCAGCGACGTAACTTTGTGATTCCCATATTCGTCGTAGCGACGTTATTTGGTACGTTGCTGGAACGTGATGAGTACGTCTCCACGACCAAACTGGCACGTCGTGAGCACGTTACTATAAAGGACCACATTGGTCGCGGCGACGTTCCAAATAACGTACCAACGACGTAACTTTGTGATTCCCATATTCGTCGTAGCGACGTTATTGCGTTACGTTGCTAGGACGTGGCAAGTACGTCCTAACGACCAAACTAGCACCTTCCCAGTATTTTTAATATTTGCTTCTCACCTTTAGTCCTGTCCGAGGATGTGTTCCTACCACCTTGAAATCAGTATATAATGACAAACTCAAACATTTTCTGCTGTAAAAAACAAACACTAAATCCTTATGTTTTCAAATTGTTGTAGTTTTTGTAAATATATTCACTGCATACATGCAAACCAATACAAAATCATTAAATTCCAACAGAAAATCAGCAAAAACACAGTGCATTCATTTATTAAATCACCATTTATTCAGTTATTTTCTACATATACTAAGCCATTGCATTTTAAACATGACACCTATTATTTAACCATGTAAAGTGCTGCCAAGTCATTAGCACAAATAATTGAACACATCACATAAAGTACATAGTAATCAAAGAATAATACAACCACTGATTAAAATGTTTTACTTTTATTGAAAAATATTAAATATTTAATTAATGATGGGTATAGTATAATAATAATAGTTATCAGTAGCCTACTCTTATTAACAGAACTCCCCTAGTTTGGTACAAAAATACTGATACAAAGATAGAAACAATTCAGTAGTGAGTTCTGTATTACTTTAAGTTAATTTGTTTTCTGAGTGTCCTGTGTATGAAACACCTGCTACAAATATCTGGTGGTGAAGTGCTGTAATACTGCTTCACTCTCAGAAGCAAAACCTAAACAATTACCAAAGGACCGTAATTCTTCTCAGAAGATAACAGAAATAAAGAAAATAGCAACATTAATAAACAGTAAGAACATGTTAATATAACAATGTAGAGATTACATCTCCCCTGTATTAGGCCCACCCAAAAAACATACAGTAAATGAGCCTGTTGACTTTTTCAGAAAAATCTTAGATCTGTCCCCAGCTGTGGAGAAGACTCTTTGCTGAGAATTTAGGTTCTGGACAGTTGTGAGAGAAAAAGAAGAATGTCTTTCTTACCACAGCAGCAGAAGGTACTCTCTTCTGAGGGAAGGATAGGAGGGTGACACTTCACTCTTGATCTACTCTTGGAGAGTTGATGAGGAGTTTTGCTAAAGAATAAGGTTCCTGCTAAGCACTTGGTCTTTTTCAGCAAAGAGTACCTCTAATGCAGTGCCACATACTCCAGATTCTTTGCAAACTTGAAACTTTTAATAAAATTGACCATATTATTGTAGTCAGGTTTATTGTTTTTTATTATAACACATGGCAAATGTATGAGAAAATTATGTCAAAGGTGTTTTTCTTCCTCTTCGCTATCCTGAGGCTGTACTGTCAATATCCTTCTCTGGCAGCTGAAAGGGAGAATCACCTTGTTAATGTTGCTACTGTATGTACACACAACCAGTCAAAATCTGCAGTCTTTCAGTTTTTTTTAATGTTTTTCGACACACCAAAGCTATATTTATATTTAACTTACAATACAATAATAGTGTGAAATATTTTAATTTAAAATACGTTTTCTGTTGTTTTTCAAATAGACTTTAAAATGCATTTCTTTCCTGTGAGGCAAAGGTAAATTCTTCAGCCTTTACTCCAGTCTTCAGTTTCACATGATCATTCTCATATGATTTGATGCTCAAAAAACATTTTTGATTATTATCAATGTTGAAAACAGTTGTGCTACTTAATATTTCTGTGTAAACTGTGATTTCTTTTTAGGATAATTTTATAAATACATAGTTAAGGTTTACCTTTTTTTTTTTTTTTTACTTTTGTAACATTATAAATGTTTTTACTACCACTTCAGATCAGTTTAATGCATCCTTGCTATTAAGGTCTTCATAAAGAAAAAAAAAAAACTTAAGTGACTCCAACCTAGTGTACACAACTAAATTGGGCAACACAGCATATTAGAATGATTTTGAACACTTACAACTGGAGTATTGATGCTGAAAATTCAGCTTTGAATTTAAATGAAAACACACCTTGTAATAAACAATGCACAGATTGCAAAGAACTTACATTCTGATGATTACTTCATTTTCCTCACGGCTGCCTTCCTCAGTCATTCCTAGGCCTTCTCATTTTTCACCTTTCCCTTGAATCCACATAAAATATAAATAAAACTAATTAACCAATTAATTTTATAGACAGTTTGTATAAGTTTGTATAAAACTGCAAATCTTCCTTTTGAAATCTTAAGTTATTCTCCAGCTTCTAAAGGAAAGGCACAATCTGTGGCCATGTTCACAGAGAATTTGATCTTACTATTAGGTGACCTGGCAAGGAGATTTAGCTTAAAACTTATTCATGAAACTCTTAAGAGTCCACAATAACCAAAAAGAGGGATACGTCATTTGCATTGACTTTTTCTTTGTTAAATTTCCACACTAAGCATGGGTCGGAGCTCTTAATACAAAGTGCACCAGATAGAAAAAATTAAGTTTAAAATGTACAGTACATACTTTTGTACACTAGGCCATGCCCCAGACAGACGAAGGTCCAGCCCCCAAAGTCTCAAACAAATCCTGTGGGAAACACAGCAAAGTGATGTGGTTGTGTATGATTTAGAAATAGGGGAGTCTTACATTGGTTAAATTCAGGCCAACTCAAATATTTTTTAAACATGTTTAAAAATGATCAGGAGCACAGGAGGTGCTCATAAAAGCAGTGGTTTACAATTGTGGTCCAGGTGACCCACAGCACTGCACATTTTGTATGTCTCTCTTGTTAAACCCACCTTCTTCAGATCATCAGCTCCTTAGGAAAGAGCTTCATGAACAAATCTGTCAGTAAAGAGAGATGTGTAAAATGTATAGTGCTGTGTGTCCCCAGGTCCAGGTTTGAAAACCACTGTTGTAAGTTACCATGACATATGACAATCATACGAGCATCAACAATTTCACAAAAATGTCTCCTGACTGAGGAAAAAACAAAATCATTCACAGGCTCTGGAATTAGACTATCAATTGATATCTATCTAGCTATGAGTAATTGAAATGATAAATCCAACCCTGTGGATTACCTGTCTCTCCTCCTGAGCATTTTGTTGTGTGGGTCCAGGAAGGATACTGCAGCACAACTCCTTTAACCATGAGAAAATGCAGTTCCAGCATGTCTTCACATCCAGGACAACAGAAGGGTCAGGGAGGCCTGAAATATAAATATTTAAGCCACTGAAATCAATTTAAATCTATATTTGTGCCTGAGTGACACTGAAACAATGAGGTTTAGTTTTTTACCGAGGACTTGCTGGGTTCTTTTGAACACAGTCTTCATGATGGATGATCTCTTGATCCTGGATCCTTTCTGCCATACACTTAGAGATGGTTTGGATGTCATGTGGTTGTGTCTAAAATACAAATAGCAGCACCATTAGTCCTGTTGCTTTATATATATTTTTTGGTACTGAACAAGTCAGGAACCAAATCAGTAAGTTACCTGTACTTGATACCCATCCCTAATCATAATCATGGTTGACGTGTTGCTGCTGCCCAGACTCTCTCTCCACCTGTTATTAAAAAAGTATGTTAGTTTTGAATAAAACATTGATAAAACAATGAACAATGAATAAAGCATTCAAACTACTACTTAAAAAAAAAATAGGCTCAATACATTTAGTGCAACAATATGAAAAATTATCCAGAGACCAGCTTTGAGGACGTGCCCACGACGTTTCTGGGACCTTAGCCAAAATCCTTAAACTACTACATACATAGTAACAATGAACATCATTTCTAATAAGCAACTCACTGAATGAACTGGTTCACTGGCAGTAAGGACATAAAATAGTGAACTATTTGTTGGATACATATTTGTTAAAACTAAACTATCAGATATGTTTGTCAATGAATAGTCACTAGCATAAAAATGATGCAAGTTATGTATGTAAAAATGTTGTATGTAAAAACCAATAACATGTAACGAGCAAATTACACCATTTACAGGCCTGTTAATCGACAGGAAAGCAGGACATTATTAATCCCACATACACTGAATGGGATTTCGGCAGCCTCGGTCTAATTAAAAGTTTATATAACATCAGTGGTTTATATTTAAGTTTACAATACGGCTAGGCTAGCATGAGCATAGTCAGATGCGAACGACAAGCAGTCAACGTTACTATGGTAAAAGTTAAAAAAAAAATGAATACTGTATAGTTTATCGTGGGTAAATTTCAAACTAGACTAAAAATAAGGTATAACATTTTAATTTAGGATTTTAAAAGTTAACTTAACGTTACCACAGACCGCCTCCAGAACTAAGCTAATTAACTTTAACATTAACCAAACAGGGCATTTATTTATTAAATTAATATAGAAAACCTCCAAAAACACAAAACACTACTTATCTTACGTGTCATCTAACGTTATATCAGCAAAAAAATATGAATAAGAGAAGATTTTAAGCGCTTACCTTTTCCTTCTCGTCCGTCTTCTGGAAGTTGACCGTTAATGACGGGTACGCGCACGGGGCACTTACGCAGCACTCAGAAAGTGACGTGCGCTGGTTTTAACCATGGTTTTAACCTTAACATTTGTCCCGTTCCCCCTTTCAATAAACCATTCACAACCATAAATTATCACCATTTGCTAAGCAAACTATTTGGTTTTTGTTTTGCCATTAATTTGATGACAAACATTTCTATATTTTAAATGACGGGTTATACAATAATTCATTCCATCATGCAAAATGCTTGACGAATTCAGTATATTCCCCATATTATTGGCTATTAAAACGGTTTACACCTTTAAAAATAAGCTTAATACATGTAGTGCAATAATATGAAAAGTTAGTTGGAGACCTGCTGACCACGTCGCTATAACGTTTCCCACGCGACCAACCAGCAACGTCTTTTAAGGACGTGCCTACGACGTTTCTGGGACGTTAGCCAAAATTCAAAAATATGGAACGTTACCACAACGTCCTCACGACGTTGTCATAAAGTAATGTCACGCTGACCAAATGACGACCAACTGGCGACGTCCTCACAACGTACTGTGTTTGCTGGGAATATGCCTTTTTCATGCTTTTACCATAACGAACAGAGCTTGGAACAAAAAACAAGAGAATATCTTTTTTTTTTTTTCCATCAAAATACAAACGTACAATACAAAGCCTAGTATACATTATAAATAACAGCTTATCATTCAAATACATTGGGAATATGGAAATACTTGGATTTGTGCCGAATTACAAAGGTACGTGAGCCCAACGCCTGGTATTTTTAGTTTCGCTTTGTTTTGGATTCTTAACTTTATATATTTTGTTTCATTCCTGTTCTGTTCTGAATACCGTTACATTTAAATTATTTGTTTTGGAGTCAGGGTAACTAACTTATAACTATGTTTATAGTGTTTATAATGTTAATACATTAATTCGCTTGATTTGGTATTATTTCTGATATTACACTTTCTCTCTAAAGATTCCGCTGCTCATTAAATGCGTTTGGAGAGAGTGGGTTAAGCAGTAAGCAATCAATGAGAGCGATTTTGAACTTAAAGCTGACCTATCGAAAATATGTTAAGCACCAACACACATCCTCCAAATACATCTACATAAACCCGCGCTTGCTCTTCTCGTATGCACGCACGCACTGTCACGATCTAATGCACTTGTTAATGCCGGATCTTTAAAAATCCGGCTCAAATTAAGCACTGGTCGAGGCTACAATTAATTAATTTGTTATGAATTAATTATTTAACAACAACCATCCCGCACTTCCGCCCTCTCCCCGCGATGTTTCACGTTAGACATCGTACGATGCCAAATTGGTCGACATCGCCCAACCCTATTACAAACCCTATTACAAACTTTTCATTTGGACCCTAAAGCATCATATTAACTTGTGGAAAATGGGCATTGGATGACCCCTTTAATATTTCTGTATTAAAAAAATGTAGATATAAAATAGGGCTGTTAATATATATATATATATATATATATATATATATATATATATATATAATTGTGTGTAGGCTGTTACAATGTAAGATCATATTCAGAAATCAATAAACCGAAACCAAATCGCGTTGATACATAAAGTGAAGTAAACAGTACTTAGAAACCTAGCCAGAAATTTTTCTTTAAAATTTGCATTTCTTTCTGACTTTTCTGGCTTTCGCCTAGAACACGCAGGTGAAATACTCTCTTGTCCAGTCAGATTCGATGATGGGCGCCTTTTTCTGTTAATATTTCACCTGCGTGTTCTAGGCGAGATGTCAGTCAGTGCAGTTTCATTGTTATGCCACAAGATGGAGGCAAGAGACTATCTTTGAGTGGGTCTTTAAACCGTTCATTCAACTACACATTCAAAAACGCTTATTTATTCAAAGAGAGACGTAATGAAACATACGGAGCCCCTTACGTCACCTGTAGAAGAAAAATAATTAATCCGTGGGGACGGTTTTGCAATTCTGTTTATAAACCGTACTCACGAATTCTTAAACTGTTCCCTCGGTTTAACAATTCGTGCTCACGGATTAACAAACCGTACCCACGAATTTCCAATCCGTGCGCTCAGATTTTGTAAACCGTACCCTCGGATTTTGAATCCGTACCCACAAAATCATAATCCGTGTGCACGCTTTAGCAATCCGTTCCCACAGTTTGTAAACTGCTCTCACGGATTTGTGGCCCCGCCCCCAAATTCAACCAGGACACCTGTTTAAGTGCTGGACGCATTGTTTTGCATTTATTAAACTTTATTTCTCAGTAGGCTATATGAGAATATGCAACACTGACAAAACAGAGTTTTTAGCTTTATTTTATATTAATCACCAATAGATTAGCTGCCAAAACATCATGTGTTTTATCCTATTGGTTATTAATGTAAAATAAACGATAAAAAGAAGCCTGTTTTGTAAGTGCGGTCATGGTACCAAAATAAAATAATAAGTGAAGAGCGCTGTTCAAACGGCTTTGTTTTATATAATAATATTTTTCAAAATATAAAATTACCTGAATTAAAAAAAAACGAGTTTTGGAGAGGAGAAGTTAAAAAGCAATACAAAACAAATAATGTACAGGTTATGTTGCCATTTGCTCTCAAACTAAATGCAATGTAATAATAGGCCTTATTTAATAATAACATTAATAGTGCAGCATGCATCTAACTCTGGGTGAAAAGCTTATCCTAATCACAAATCCGTGAGAGCAGGTTACAAACTGTGGGAACGGATTGCGAAAGCGTGCGCACGGATTATGAATTTGTGGGTACGGATTCAAAATCCGAGGGTACGGTTTACAAAATCTGAGCGCACGGATTGGAAATTCGTTGGCACGGTTTGTTAATCCGTGGGCATGAATTGTTAAACCGAGGGAACAGTTTAAGAATTCGTGAGTACGGTTTATAAACTGAGGGAACGAATTGCAAAACCGTCCCCACGGATTAATTATTTTTCTTCTACAGGTGACGTAAGGGGCTCCGTAGAAACACGATGTTGAAATCATTTTAATTTTAATCGCCCCTTTTAAAGGCTCAGCTGACCAGCAGAGCGTCGATGCTAAGACAGAGATTTCACTTTCCTTGGACATGACAAGCTAGTTTCACATACATACCTGACTGGATCTGAAAGACAGACGCAGGTAATCGCACAAGCTCAGTCGATCTCTCTCTCATTCGCTGTCTGTTTAGGCTTGTTAAGTGCATATCTACTGAGCCTCATAATAAACACATTATGTTATCATTACTAACTTATTACTAATTTAATATTCAGCACAGGCATTCAGTGAGAAGGGCAAAACCTTTGGAAAAAAGAAAACAGGCAAATATCGCGGTTGCTGCGGTTGTTGCATTCCTCTGCGGTTATGCATGTCAATAGCGCGGTATTGCGATATTGCGGTTATCGCGACAGCCCTAATTTGAAACATTAATCTCAACATGAATTTAGGAATTTGATTGCACTCCTGCCACCTCTGAGCCTCATTAAGCATATGAAAAGATAAAAACAAATGTTAAATTTACAGTAATAAGCCACTGCAATGGAGCTGCTCTAATGCTATTGAATTAAAGATGATGCACCATAGAGCAAAAAATGAACAGTAGAAGTAACAAAAACTTGTAAAATACATTTTAATGGGCATAACTGTAGAAATAACTGAAGGATATACAGTCAAACCAAAAATTATTCAGACACCACATTTAATTTTTATTATATATATTATTTTACTAGTGGGTGTGGGATACTAGTTCATTTATATAAGTGAGCATAGCAAAATAAAGTAAACTGTGACATAATATACCTAAAAAAGTTTAATACAGTGGACTACCAGTAAAATTGATAATTTGGGAAAAACAATTATAAATTCATTTTTGCATATACCTGGTTAACAGCATGCCCAGGAGACTACAGGCTGTCATTGAGGCTAAGGGTGCACCTGACAAAGTATTGATAGTTGTGTAAATATTGTCATACTAATAGTTGTCTAAATCATGTTTGGTTGATTGTAATGCACTACGTACCTTTATAATAAAGTTATCCGACATTATCAAGATGAATTTGTTCTGACACATTTTAACTCGTCATATTTTATTACCATTTTCTAAACTATAGTGAATAAACTGTGACAATGTGAGAAATGTTCAAGGTGTATGAATAAATTTTGGTTTGACTTTGTCTATTTGATAAAATGAAGTTAACAAACTACCATTAAACATATTATTTTAGTTTCTGTACCCAATATTTTACTAATTTACCAGTAAATTTAAAAATACCGGTATCGGTACTCGGAATTGGCGAGTACCAAAAATAAAAGTATCGGTATCGGGCGAGTACTGGAAAAAGTGGTATCGGTGCATCCCTACTTTTTTCCTGTTTTCCGTATCACGGAAATCATAGAGCCCTACATATGAGACATGTCACATTTTACTGGCTGGTTGGTCCAGTCTGAAACACTGCCAAACAGCAGACATACTGCTAGCATGTTTGTATTTCTTCTTCAGAAGAAATAACTTCTGATTTGCAGTGTTAAGTAAAGCTAGCAGGCCAGGGATGGAAATTAACTTTTTTGTCCACCGGCCAGTGTGGCTGCTGGATTTCAAAATCTACCAGCCACTAAATGTTTTTACCAGCCACTTTATGTTTTTAACCGACAATGTGTTAGCCTGGAAAAATCCAGACCCTAATCTATTAAGATTATGGGTCTGGGATCGAGCAATGAAAACTGCCTAACTCGAGGGGCGGCACCAAGCATGCATTTGAAACTCTAACTGCACGCAATTGGACAACGCCACGACCAATCACAACAATACACGCTTAGCTACCAGCAGAGCTAAATGATGTTTCATTAACAAAGTTCGGGAGAAGCGCGTCAGATGCTTAGCGTAAACATCACAAGTCAATCAGCGCCATAGGTTTAAATACAGCTGACTCACCTCAATTCACTCGATGGTTTATCAGTAACCCTCCACCACCCCATCTCATCACTCCGAGTTCTCGCTACTCCTATTGGGGGGTAACGTACTCTGGGTTCGGGCCACTCCCGATCTCGGAGCCCTTCTCCGAACAGCACGCCAAACATGCACTACTATTCTCCGGCTAATTATATGTAAGCGTGAACTCGTGAACTGATAGATTAAACTCTTGCCGTATTCAGTCGGCAAAACAGCAAAAACGTCCTTCTTGCAAAGGAACGATTCGAGTTTTCGGTTTTCTGTTCCTCTTTTATATGGAAAGCCAAGTCTAACTCGTTCATTGTAGCGGCCAAAGCCGTTTCAAGCAACTTGTTGTTCATCTGTAGCGACAGCGATCTTTCAAAGTTTACTATATGATTCGGACGTCGCAGTGCTGTCATCATCAGTTTAGCTCGCCTCTGGCCCGCCTACATCAGATACACCGATTTGATTGGTTCCCACAATTGCTTACGTATTGCAGTAACCTGCATCATTGCTCGATGCCAGAGTGTCTTGCAGAGACAATTCAAATTGTGCCCTCGCGAGACCTCTGGATTTCCAGGGTAACAATGTGTAGCTGCATGTGAAAATTAATACTACAAGATCTACTATACTTGAGCAGTTTATTTAATCTCAAATCTCAATAAAATACTGACATTTTCACCGATTTTTTCTATCATGATACAGAGCTATCTTCACAACTTATAGCCCACATACTATAACAGCCTAGATATTTTATGTAGCCTAATTTGCGCGCATTGGGGAGTCGTTCTCTAAACGCAGGGTATTAAAGTTGCTTTTGAATGCGCGTTTTACTTTTGGTTTCGTTTTTACTATAGCGCGAAACTCTCGGCGGCGTAGAGCGTGCATTCTAAAATACAAGAGATTACTTAACAAAACCATTTGGGTGGACACCAACGGGATTTTGAAAAGTGTGTCCCCAGTGGAAATTACGCCCTTGTGTGAGTGGAACTCTGCCGCCGAGTTATCATCTGATTTGAATGAATGCCGCGTTGTACAGGATATTGAGAAAGATGCACCATGAATTGCATCTGACAGAATGTGCGCTGTAGGACGAAATAAAATATTTTTTTGAAGGTGTGCTTCCGCTAAAAGTATCCGCCGTCTTCTTCTTCTTCTTCGTGTATTGTAACGGCAGTTTGCAACCAACGTTAAGGTGCATTACCGCCTCACGCCGTCCGGTTGAAGTATGTTATTTTTATTTACCCGCCACAGTGGCCGGTGGGTGAAGCGAGTTTACCCGCCGCAACACAAAATCACCCGCATTTGGCTGGTGGCGGGTGCTAATTTCCATCCCTGTAGCGGGCATAACTAGGTCTTGTTTTAGAAAATGGTATTGGATTGGTACATGGGTTCAAGTACTCGCCGATACCCATGCTAGAAATTTTTGCAGTATCGGTGGCATTTCTAATACTAGTGCAACCATATTGTCTATTTCAACAACAACAACAAAAAAAAAAACTTAATTTGTATTCCGGAGATGAACGAAAGTCTTACAGGTTTGAAACGACATGAGGGTCAGTGTTTAATGACAGAATTTTAATTTTTGGGTAAACTATCCTTTTAATACTACAAAATAGATTTACTCTAACCTGAAAAGTTTAAAGTTTATTTCATTTGTATCTTTGTGTTCTTGCTTGTCATTTGTTTCTCTGTTCTGTTTATTTGTCTTCAAAAAGCTTGAGATGTTTTTTACTTTTTTACAAAAAGCTTTTTTACTTATATAAGGCTAGGAGATAACTTGCAAAAAGTTTTAAAAACCAACAATAAAAAAAAAAGATTTGTGATAAGATTTTGGATCATGATCCTGCTTGAAAAAATTGTGATGTAACATTTTTGCTATATCGCCCACCCCTAGCTCTCACATGTGCTGTTTTACAAGGAAGACTCCATTATTAGCTTGAGCATGGAGAGGGTCATTCATACAGGCGTATCAGTGAATCCACGATGCTTTTGATATGCTCTCATCTCCACACGGGCCTTCATCCACAGCGCGCTAGCTCGCACACCTCAGTAGGACTGCTTGTTAAGTCTGCTTCGACTTTTACAGATATGTTTTTAAACTGCTCTGGGAGCAAGTGGCAGTGCGAAAAGATAGAGGCTAATTGATGAGAATGTGTACTGGCAGTCTGCAGAGTGCACAACGGCACAAACAAGCAGGTATGACAGGTAATTTGACAGCTTCTGTGTTTTAACTTCCCTTAACTCCGCAGATACTCTCACAACAAACCACATGAAACAGTGCGCTGCTGCGAGACAGGTATCTCAAAGCCCTGACTTCACATATATCCTGCATTACCCAAACGTGTTTGCTCTCTTAGCATCAAAGACCATGACAACTGATGGGAGAAAAAAAAAGAAAAGAGACCGTAGGTGGATGAAATGCCCCTGGAGTGTGTTAAGTCACCCAGTCTAAATGTATAACACGTACTGAGCATATTGATATTCCTCTAGCTCGCTCCGTCAAACTGAAAAGACAATAAAAGGGGATGAACAATGAAGTTACGCTGAGAGAGCTCTGATATAGATGGGTCAAGAGTGTTTTCAAAAGGAACAACTCTTTTAAAAATCTACTTTAAAACACATGTGCCAGGTGCTTAGAAATCTACTCTTTGTAATTATGCTGGTTGCATATGGTTTTGAAAAACTTTAATGACAAAAATAATACTTTTTACTTATTAATTACACCACATGGCATTTTTCCTACATCTTTAATACATGCGAGTGTACACATATCTTTAATAAATACTACTACTACTATTACTACTATTACTACTAATAAGTTTTTCAATAAATTTTAAGATTTTTTTTCCTTGTATATACTGGTTGGACTTTGGTTTTGTAAGCAAAAGTTTGTGGACAAAAATTTTTAAAAATATACAAAATAAAAATGTTAAAGATTGATACCAAATTAATTTGTTATACTTTTTTAATTTTAGAAATATTATAAGTAACAAAATATTATACAAAAAAAATGTAAACAAATTATTTTTCTTTTTTTCTTTTT
>NC_133363.1:26784902-26910273 GCF_049309525.1 Garra rufa | reverse complement strand
GTGACACCATGAAGCAAACAGGTTCCACTTAGGCCATAAGATTTCCTCATAGAGGGAGCTCTGGATTGGAGCAGGGTCTCAACAACCTCGGTTGAGAGACCAGAGTCTATGAGTTGCGCCCCCCCAGGGGCCATACCCATAACTTCCACCTCTCCATGTGGGGGTGGCAGATCGCGCCCCCAGCCTGAGAGGGGAGGTCCAAGAACCATACTCGGACCGGCCAGTACGGGGCTAGAAGTAACAGCCGTACCGATACCGGCGTGCTCTTTCCAGAACTCCTGGTGCAGAGCGATCGGGGGAATGCGGACAGAAGAAGCCTCGGCCACGTCTGTACTATGGCGTCCAGTCCGAGCGGACCTGGAGGCACTAAGGAGAACCAGAGGGAACATTGCGATATCTCTCGAGTCGCCAGAGGTCCCACTGAGTCTGGATAAGAATTCTCCATGCTTCATTACTTCCTGATGAAGCCTGATGACCAAGGGGACTCTACCCACTAACAGACCTTCAGGGTGGAGTGGGTTAGCCCTGCGGACGGTGAGACTGCAGAGACTCCAGTACTGTACCAAACGGGCAGTGAACTGGGTCAAACTGGTGTTGGTTACACCATGCAGTAGACCACTTCCTCTTAGGTCATAGGGTTTCCTCATAGGGGGAGCTCTGGAGTGAAGGATGGTCTCAGCAACCTTGGTTGAGAGACTGGCCTCTATGAGATGTGCCCCCTTATTCCAGAACTCCCGGGAGCAGAGCGATCGGGGAAAGGGCGTACAGACGAGGCCTCGGCCACGTCTGTACCATAGCGTCCAGTCCTGCAGGAGCTGGAGGCACTAGAGAGTACCAGAGGGGACATTGCGATGTCTCTTGAGTCGCAAAAAAGTCCACTTAAACCTGGCCAAACACTCTCCAAATCTGCTTCACACTTCTGGGTGAAGCAGCCATTCCCTCGGCCCCTGCCTTGACAGGACATCCGCTCCCACGTCCAAAGATATTGGACTGCTCTCAGAGAGAAGTTTTCCTTGAGACCACAGGAGGATCCGGTACGTCAGCTTGCATAAGGGGCGTGAGCGGAGACCTCCTTGGTGATTTATATAGCAGATTACCGGAGTGCTGTCTGTACAGACCAGCACGTGACGGTTTTGGAACTGGACTGGAACTGGACGGTTTTTCAACAGGTCTGGAAGGAAACACTTCAGGGCCTGGAATGTCTAGGCAGTTTATGTGCCAGGAGAGATGGTGATCGTTCCAAGGCCTTGGGCTGAGCGGCCACTCATGACCGCTCCCCACCCGGTGAGGGATGCATCTGTTGCTAGCGTAACGCGGCGACAAAGAGCTCCCAGAACCGGGCCCTGAGAGGGGAACCAGGGTTTCTTCCACATGGCCAAGGCACGTAGGCAGCGCCACGTGACCTTGATCTTTGCGGAATGGGTTTCCCCTCGGGGAAAAACACCCCTGGTTTCGGGCCACCACCGCAGTGGTCTCATGTACAGCAGACCAAAAGTATCACGTTGGATGCTGCTGCCATAAGACCTAACAGTACTTGGAACTGTTTGACAGTGAGTGACAGGCCTAGCTTGACCGCATTTACTGCAGTAAGGATCGACTCGAGCCGAGCAGGTGACATTCGTGCCTGCATCGTGGTCGAATCCCAGATTACACCTAGATAAATGGTTCTCAGTAGTGGAGAAATCACACTCTTCTTGGTGTTGAGTCTCAACCCCAATTATTTCATGTGAGCGAGAACAACACCTCGATGTTGAACCGCTAACTGTTCTGAACTGGCCAGAATCAGCCAGTCGAGTATGCGGATGCCCTGGAGTCACGGAGGAGCCAGAGCAGCATCCACGCACTTTGCAAAAGTTAGGGGTGAGAGAGCTAGGCCGAAAGGAAGCACTCTGTATCGGTAAGCTTTGCCCCTGAAAGCGAACCTGAGAAAGTTCCTGTGTTGGGGAATTTTCTCTACAGTGCGCAGGACCCACATAGAAACATTCGGCAGTAGTTTCCACGCTGCCAGAAAGTTTACTAGGGGAACCAGCCTCTCGAGACTGGTTTCTGGATTTGTTCGAGGAACTAATTCGGAGACCTGTAACAGCGAACTGGCAGGATGCTCCTGAACTAGCTCCTCTGAAGACCCCTGTGGGGGTTGCGAACTCTCCAGGGCCGCTACGTTTCCAGGCGGAACAGCTAGAGAATGAAGTTCGCGGGAGATTGCCGCGCCCTGTAACACTGGCAGGGTTAGCTGACAGATCTCCTGAGGGCCCCGAGGGGGCTTGGCGACGCAATTTGCCCATCAAGCCTGAAGTTTTATTTAGGCGGCCTGGAAAGCAAAGACGGAGCTTTCAAGGATGATGCCAGACTGGGCAACAGATAGCTGGCTAGCGTCTGTTCAACCCGCGGCATCATCTTTTCTTTCTAGTTTTTCCCTTGATCTAGACAGTTCAGTGTGTAGATCGGGGAAGGACAGAAAGCTCCGTTTTGGAAGTGCTGACTTAGTCCGCAGAAAACATCACGTTTGCTTTTCTGCGGCTCATTTTTCTTATTTAGCTACTGCATTAGTCAGCACATCCAACAGCTCATCATACTGAGGCGATCGGGGGGGGGGGGGGGGTTGAATACTTTTGACAACATTCTTCACATCAACCTCCTCGGAGGAAGATATGGGAAGCGTTGAAAACCCTTCCTGGAAGGAAGTAACCGCATTGCGGGCTTCCTTATCCAGTAGGAGGTTTACCGATCCACCAGGTAGGAACGGAGATAGGGGATCACCCGTCTCCATTCCCTCTAGTAGATCGAGCTGCGATCCCCACGAGTGCAGCTACCGCTCCGCCTCGGCGGAAGCGGGGCCAGACCCGCGAGAAACGCTAGCGAAGGCTCCTTCCTCGAAGAGAGCCTTCCAGGAACAGAGCACCCGCAGTGGAAGACGCTCACACTGTGGACAGTCAGCCTTTTCGAGGGCTGACTGTGCGTGCTCTACACCCAAGCAGACCACACATAGACTGTGTGTATCCCCACCAGCAATGAAGCATTGGCAGGGAGGAACACACTATCTATGTGGCTGCTGTACAGCCTTAGTTTCTTAACTTTCTTTCCCCCTTTGGTTGACATATTGCTCAAAATAAAGGTGTGCAAACTGGCACAAAAAACAGCAATATGTTTAAAGACAGACAGACACAGAGCGCTCTCGCTGAATGACAAAAGCTGCCGCGGGCGTCAAACGCACGTGCTTTATACTTCCCGGTTGCTGACGTCACCGCGCCTGTGACGTCACTCCCGTCGTTCATTGGTTGTAGACATGATTCAGAGTGCTGCCCGCCAATGGCGTTCCCCATAGCGTTCCATGACGCGGCTCGAGTTCCCGGAAGGGAACTAATGTGTTACCCTGTTCTGTGTTTGCATGAGAGTAGAATGATTTTCAATCACTGCAGAGCAATCAAAAGAGGTAATTTGAAATTAAATGTACGCATATAAATATGGCATCATTTTCTATTATATAATTAGGGCAATAAGTCAGTATTGAAACCACATTAGATGTACAATTTTCAAGGTAAACACACATTCAAATGAATGTGTAATAAGCAGAAACACTATGTATTTAAATAGGTTATGTGCTGTTTTCCATACAGTGCCTACGCAAGAGAAACATCTAAGATAAGCCTAGATTATTTTAATACCAGTGAACTTGAGTCAGCATTTTCCATTTTGTTTTGATCATACAATATAAAAGAGATCATAGCATTATGCTGTGTGAAAAACACGGAGTTAAAAGAATTACTGAAATTGAAGGTTTCAGATTAAAGTAGGGCTGAGTTGTTTAACCAAAAAAAAAAAAAAAATCAAGTTTTTTTTTTTTAGGATTCTGGTGATTTCACGGTTTATCATGTTTTTTTCTCTGACTGTGCCTTCATCAGATTCCATGAAACAGTTTACAGAACCACTGCATTTTAATCATGATCCAAATTGCTCAAACCACAGTATGAGCAGTTTTTGATGTAAATTAGATTGTATGATTTCAGAATTTGAAAGCAAAAACAAAATGGTCTGACCTTGAGCTTTGTGAAAGGATGCTAAATAAAATATCTGCACGGAACATGGTAAGATTAAAAGAAAACACCATATAAACATTTTCTGAAGACAATTCTTCTCAGAGATACAACCAAGGGTAATGAAAATACTTTCCTCTATATTAATTTATGCAACAGCACAATCATGTTTTGCTGCAGTTTAAAAGTGAAATGTCCGGACAGTGGCGCTAAAACAAATGTTTAGCACATGACTGTGCCACATTTTTATTACGTTGGTACAGGCACATATTGGTGTGTTTTTTATTATGCTGCTTGAGGTAGGAATTGCAAATTGTTCAGAATTCAAATATCTGGGGAGTGTCAGTAAAGGTTAATGCTCTATCGTGTTGGGAGTATCCCCTACACCAGGGCTGCTCAACCCTGCTCCTGGAGATCTACCTACCTGCAGATTTTTGCTCCAGCCCTGCTCCAATACAGCTGTCTGTAATTATCAAGTGCTACTTAAGAGATGGTTCAGGTGTTATTCTTCAGGGTTGGAGCTGAACTTTGTAGGATAGTAGATCTCCAGGAACAGGGTTGGGCAAAACCTAAACCTACCCGATGATGTCAACAAATGTGATATAAAAACACATTTGTTAAACCAGCCGTGCTATTTTAACTTCCTTATGAGGATTTAAGCCGTTTTGATAAACCGTAGTTTAGGGCTGAGTGATAAATCAATTTTTCGATTAACTCAAATGTGTAGTTTATGCTGAATTGTTTGAATGCAAATCGGTTTTCTCTTTAACATCCACCAACGCTCCCCACTTTGCTCCCGTAGTTAGCAAACTTAAGCTGTATATCTGACAACAATGTTCAAAAGTATCAGTTTTCAAATTCGGCAGGATGTTAAAATTGTTTTGGAGTCATAACATAATATTCTGCAAGTAATTGTGTGAAAATTAGGCTTTATTAATCAAAACTCTGTGCCTGTAAATCCTACTTTGTGTAAAAAGGAACACAATTTTAAGAGTTTTACTGCCTCTATAGAGTTCATTTCAACTGGAAACTACAGTGATTCTTACATACAGGTAAGTTTTTTCGGTAACACTTTACAATAAGGTTCATTAGTTAAACATTAGTTAATGTATTAACTAACATGAACTAACCATGAGCAATACTGTATTTACTAATCTTCATTAACGTTAGTTAACGGAAATGCAGTTGTTCATTGTTTGTTCATGTTAGTTCACGCTGCATTAACTAATGTTAACAAGATTTTAATAATGTATTAGTAAATGTTGAAATTAACATTAACAAAGATTAATAAATGCTGTATAAGTGCAGTTCATTATTAGTTCATGTTAACTAATGTGGTTAACTAATGTTAACTAATGAACCTTATTGTAAAGTGTTACCGTTTTTTCAGTTTTCGAATCTATATAGAGTAGGGGTGTGACGAGACACTTATCTCACGAGAACGAGACGAGACGAGATTTTATTTTTTTTTTAAAGAAATCCTCAATGATAAAATATATAGGGGAAAATAGTATTTTATTCAACAAAAAAAAAAAAATGCAAAAAAAAAATGTAGGTGCATTTTGATATGAACTTGTACTTTAGGAAATTAAACTTATATTTTAATGAATTATATGCAATAATAAACATGTAAAGTAATGCTGCATGATTCTGGGTAAACTGAAAAACTATTTTCTTTTATAAACTGGAGATCACGATTCTGAAGAAAAAAAGGATTAGAAATCTAAACAAAATGACATAATTAACTAGTGGTTCTGAAATAATGTTCATTGCTTAAGTCTAAATTTGAACAAAAATAAATAAAAAATGAAGGAGCCAGTGTCTCAATTTATAAAGACTTGTTTCACTATTGGAATCTCTTGAATGAATAATTTAATGACAAATACTTTTTTTAAAGGTGCAGGTGTCACCATCTCCTGGCGAAGAGAATAAACGTTACTCTACAGACGTGTTAGAAGATACTTTCGTTTTGATCGCTACTGTAGACAATAAGTGTTTATACCCAAACTATAAGATTTTATCCCAGTGCTTATGTTAGTTAAATGTCTGTAACAAAGAAATAATGATGATTATGTGGTTAAAAAGACTGTGTTGCTTTCTGAAACAGCAGCAGTAAGAATGCAGATTTGAATGTCTTCAATAACTTTCACATCGTAAGCATCAATGGAGCGCATGCAACAGTTGTAATAGACACCGCTGAATCGTTGTCATTCATGAATAAGATCGCATGGGTGTTTGAATAGAGATCATGATATTTTAGCGATTAGTCATGCAGCTCTAATTTAAACACTGCAAAAAATTTTGCCACGATATCGTCACGTTCTCGCAAGACCATTCAGATCTGGCTGGACACATCGCAATATCGCGAGATTTCGTGCCACGAGATCTCGTCACACCCCTAATATAGAGGCATTTCCAATGAGCCCATACATTCATATGAACTTCCACCCTAACTTCAGCATTTTATTTTCTTCCAAAATTTCTGCATTGTGAACAGTGAGTTGCTCTGCCTGCTACAATATTTTCTCCTTCTTGAGTTTATCTTAAGCATCTCTGGCTTCTGTTTACATGTGGTTTATTTTCCCAGTTAAAGAATTAGTTGTCTGTTTTTAAAGGGTTAGTTCCCCCATAAATGAAAATTCTGTCATTAATTACTCACCCTCATGTTGTTCCAAACCCATAAGACCTCCGTTCATCTTTAGAACATAAATTAAGATATTTTTGATTAAATTTATGTAGGTCACTGACCCTCCCTTAGACACCAGCATAGGTCCTTCCACATTGTAGGCCCAGAAAAGTACCAATATGATCGAGAAAGTAGTCCATGTGATATCAGTGGTTCAACTGCATTTTTACGAAGCTACGAGAATAGTTTTTTTGTGCAAAGAAAACAAAAATGATTACTTTATTTCACATTTTCGTCTCTACTGCGTCGCTTGTGGACATGCATTCACAAGAGTACCACAACATATGCGTGTGCCGGTGCCAGTGCTGACCCATATCTGCCATTATGACCATAGACTCTAAAAAAAATATGGACGTAGTGTCCTTGATGTCACCCGTAGGTTTCTGAAGAGCATTTCTGAAGCTCATAGTGGGCGGGAGTCACCATCTTGGAATCACGACACCGCGCTTCACTTCTGGATAATTGAAAATGGGCATGGAGGCGGGACATGGGTGGAGCTGGTTGCTGAAACCACGCCCGCCTAGTGAGACAGTGGTGACAGCAGCGGCAATCCACCTGTCACTCAAATGGCAACGCACTTAATTATGCAGAATTTAAGGCTTAATATAACTTAAACAAATGAGCTATAAAAAAAATTCACCCTCCTCACAGTTGACATGAATGGCAAAATCTAGCGGCCAGTTGACAAATTGCAGCAATTTCCGCATTGGTTTCAAAAGAGCGGGAAGGTTGCCACTTTATTATGACATTGAACACCTGCACCGTGCCTTGTTTACACAGTAAAATGCATGCTGTATGAAAGCTATTGGAATCTATTGATCTGGGTCCGAACCGGCACACACGTCGTGGTTGTTTCTGTTTATGATCACCAAGGCTGCATTAAAAATGCAGTAAAAAAGTAATATTGTGAAATAATCCCACAATTTAAAATAATTTTTATTTAATATATTTTAAAATATAACTCATTGCTGTATTGGCAAAGCTGATTTTTCAGCAACCATTACACTAGTCTTTAATGTCACATGATCCTGAAATCATTGCAATATGCTGATTTGCTGCTCTTATTATTAATGTTGAAAACAGTTGTCCTGCTATTTTTTTGTGAATACGTTTTTATTTATCACTTTTGATCATTCCACGGTACATTCCTGTCACTGGGAATTTTATGGGTGCCGCCTAGGTTTGGGTTTAATTTGTTTAAACTCGTGCTGCTACCCATTTCACGCCTTTATCTCAAAATATCAGGTAAAATGCAGTTCACCACAAAGCCAAACAAATGAAAGAGTATAGCTATTGTGTTACAGCTGTAGTATTTTCAATAAAATTGCTATTAAACCACACCTGTGCAATCTCTCTCTTTCAAACGGGCTTTGCATGTAAGATCAAACAGTCAGCAATACGAAAGAATAAAGAACACTCACAAATCAATGAATAACACTCTAAGCCAGCAAACACTACGTGAAAAACCCTTCAGCTGCAGTTTACAGGCCTGTGTCGCTTCTCGTGTTTTTGCAGGCCAAACACACACGGCCACTTCACTCACTTGAGCCACAAACAGAATAAAAGTAAATTAAAAGCAGGTAAATTACCTGTGTTTAAGATATCAGTTGTTTAAATCAGGAGCCTATGCAGTCACAGTCAGTCGGTTTCCTAACCGCAGTCCATCCCAGTGAAGCAGGCTCGGCAGATGTCAACGGTAATCCAATCATCCAGGCAGCGCGGGCGCTTCCTACCGTGGTAAAGCCATTCCGAACCCAGAATCCTCTCACTCTGGTCAGCGGTAATGTACACGGAAATCCAGTCACCACCAAGGTTCACATCGGTTATCGTCCTTTTTATCGCTCTCCTAGACAGTTTATGTGAGATGCATTGGCTCGCTGCCAATAGTTCATTAATGTCTGTGACACACTTTTAATTAGTCAGGGACTTCGCAGTCAGCAGAAACTCAAAAGTTCACTTATGGTGCGTTCACACCGGACGCGAATGAAGCGTCATTCGCGAGTGATTTACATGTTAAGTCAATGCAAAGACGCGAATAGCCATCCTGCAGCGCGAAACGCGCAAATAGCGCGAATGAAGCGGCGCGCATTGAGCGTTTCAAGCGATTGCTGTGCAAAACGCGCCAGTTCAAAAATCTGAACTTTGGCGAAAATCCGCGCCGCGTTAACCAATCAGGAGCTTCCTCTAGTAGTGACGGTGGCAGAAATCCGAAACAACAATGGAGGACAAATTCACCGTTGCTGTCTGTGGTTACTCGGAGCTGTACGATACATCTTTGGACTTTTGTAGAAACAGGAATAAAAAGGATCTTGCTAGGATGAAAGTGAGTGAAGAGGTCGGACAATCTGGTAAATTTTAAAAAACGCTCTTTACTCAATTTGACCTACATATACATACATATTGAGACTACAAGCAAGCTAAAGCTGGCAAATTGAGCTCATTCACCTATTTTACAACTACTTTCCCGCTGACGAGTGGCAGACGCCCCTCCCATGACGCGAATTCGCGTCTGTTGTGAAGAAAATAGGTGCGTTCGACTTCATGCAGCGCTGCGCAGACCGATCGGCGGCTGACTTGAAGTAGTGCATGCCGGTTAGAAATTTTGTCCGACTTGAACCGGCGCCGACGCCACGTGACATTCACGTGTGGCATCAAAGTAACGCGAGAGCGTTTCGAGAACAGCCGGCTTGCTCAGCCAGCGCAACATTTCAGAAGGGACTGCGCCAGGCTGTGATGACGTCACAGCTTCTCATGATTGGCCACATTCACCACATGACGATGATCACGCGTGTTTCGTGCATAACAAATCAATTTGCATGCCATTTCGTAAATAGTTTACATTCTTTTGACTGCAGTACATTTTTTTTTCCCTTAAATTCTTTATATTAGATTTGTGCATAAGTTTATTATTGTACTTTTTTCATACAGACCACTTATAGTATTCAGCTGCATATTTAAGTGATATTTTTATGGAATAACTAAAATGTCACAGACATTTAATGTAATGTGGTCAACATTGATTGATGCTGAAATCTGTAGTTGCTGCTTCACTTGCATGTGCTGCATTTCTTCCAACAAAAAAGGTATTTCTGTAGCTTCCAGTTCATCTGCAATAAAGTAGGCAAACACCACGTGATCTGCCATGTTTGAGGAAGCAACGAGATCCCCAACTTGTCCTACTTGACGGCTCCGTTTTCAGCTCCTCCCCGACTGCTTTCGGCTAATCTCGCCGATCGGTCTGCGCAGCGCAGCATGAGCTTGAACACACCTATTGTCACGCGCGAATGGCGCGAGTAAACTCAAATGTTCAAGCGTTCAACTACGCGCGAATAGCGCGTTTTTTCCGCGCAAGTCGCGTCCGGTGTGAACGCACCATTAGTCGACATCTTCTCCCGCTCATTTTCTTATTAGTGCGTTCGGTTCTCCTCTCTCTTCCTCGTTGTTCTTTCCGCCCCCTCTCAAATCCTGATACCTGATTGGTCATTATTCACACAGCACCCAATTACATTACAAAGAAAAAAACAGGCTAGATTATTTTTTTATTACATTTTTATACAATTGAACACTCAACTCAACTCAACTCAACTTTATTTATAAAGCACTTTACAACATACAAAGTGAACCAAAGTGCTGTACAGCAAACTAAAAACTCACTAAGACATAACAGACATAACAAATAAGAACAAATTCAACAGGTGTCAAAGGCCAATGAAAAAAAATGGGTTTTAAGATATGATTTAAAAACAGACAATGAAGAGGCCTGTCTAATAAACAGAGGCAAAGCATTCCACAGTTTAGGTGCTGCTACAGCAAAGGCGCGATCCCCTATGTGTTTGCGCTTTGTTTTGGGCACATCCAAGAGCAACTGATCAGCTGATCTAAGAGAACGAGATGGCGTGTATGGGTGAAGCAATTCAGAAATATATACTGGGGCAAGGCCATTTAAGGATTTAAAAACAAATAGAAGAATTTTAAATTGAATCCTAAAATGTACAGGCAGCCAATGAAGTGAAGCAAGAATGGGGGAAATATGCTCATATTTACGTGTACCAGTTAAAAGACATTTTGCACCATCTGCAAACGGGCGACAGAGGATCCACTAACCCCCACATACAATGAGTTACAGTAATCCAGCCGAGTGGTAACAAAGGCATGGATTACTGCCTCAAAATTTTGCCTGGGGAGAAATGACTTTATTTTTGCTAACTGCCTTAGCTGGAAAAAACTTGATTTGACAACTGCCCCGATCTGTCTATCAAGCTTTAACTCAGAGTCAATTTTCACCCCTAAGTCAGTAATGGTTGGCTTGATGTGCTGAGCCAGAGTACCCAAGTCAGCCAGTATAGGGTCTCAGTGGTGCCACCAAAAACCATCACCTCTGTCTTTTTATCATTAAAACTTAAAAAATTCAGAGCCATCCAGGCCTTTATGTCATTTAGACAATCAATTAGCGGACCTATAGTACCACCCTTTTTGATCGGTAAGTAAATTTGACTATCATCTGCATAAAGATGAAATGACAAACCATGCTTCCTGATTATTGAACCGAGGGGGAGTAAATAAAAAGAAAAAAGAAGAGGACCTAGTAATGAGCCCTGCGGTACTCCACAAAAGAGTGGGGCAGAGGAAGACATAGAGTCACCACAACTAACACAAAAAGTGCGTCCATCCAAATATGACCTGAACCAGTTAAGTGCTACGCCCCTTATGCCCACCCACTGCTCCAAACGAGTTAGCAAAATCTCATGGTCCACAGTGTCAAACGCCGCAGTTAAATCAAGAAGGACAAGAACAACAGAATCACCAGAATCAGTGGCTATAAAAATATCATTTAAAACTTTTAAAAGTGCAGATTCTGTGCTGTGTAAAGTTTTAAAACCTGATTGATATATTTCAAGAATATTTTTATCTTTCAGATATGTCATTAACTGGCTAAAAACAGCCTTTTCGAGGATTTTTGAAAAAAAGGGTAGTTTGGAAATAGGCCTAAAATTTGAAGGATCCGATGTATCCAGACCTATTTTTTTTATCAAAGGCTGCACTACTGTGTGTGCAACACAACTTTAGACACGTTTTTATACAATTGAACACAACTTTAGACACAATTTTAGACAAACTTAATTATGTAATTATGAAATATGAAACCCGTAACAAATTCTGTTGCAGGGGCGGGGCTACACAATCATGCATCCCTGCTGAATAAAAAAAAGAACTTTTGAATGTTGTGTATTTAGTGACAGATGTTTGAAAAAGTTTGTAACTTAATAAAAAACATTTTAAAAAGTTTGTAACGTGCATGTATTGCATCAAGATCTTTCCAGAAAACACCCACTAGAACAGTCTGATCAATATGTGCATACAGTTTGTAATTATTTGTTTATGTTATGCTGGCTCTTATTCATCCCAGTGCTCTCAGACTATATAATAACACCTCAGTGCAGCTGAAGAAAGTTTGTTTACCCTTTGAAATGCAGCATTTTGTTTGTCTTCTGTTTCTCTGTCTCAACGCATATCAATAAAATTTACATTCTTGGATTCAGTCCCAACAACTTTCATTCCCTGTTTCTGGTGTTCTGGCTATAGTGCTATATAAAATATATAAACCATAAAGTAAAATACACTGAAATGGAATTATTTTGCAAGCTGCCTTCAGGTCCAATGTAGTTTCTAAATGCACAGTCCTTCAATAACAGCCTCTTTGCAAAGCCTAAATTACATTGTGATAGGTTCACAAAACAACCCGTTCTGAAACACGGTACACATACTGTGAAGGTTAGACTGAAATGAATGTAGACCTTGTTAAAAAATAAACTTCAGCCACTCATTTCTACCACTGCCAGCCAACCTTCAGAAGGATAAAGCAGATAAAGCACAGCCAGGAACAGCACAATAATGATGAGCTGCTTTTCTTTATCAGTGTACAAAAACTGACAATAAATCTGTCTTTAAATAAATAAATACAGTCTAATGTGAAATTGTAATATAATGTCCCACTGTAAAGAAGCATAATCTCCAAATCCATCCCAGGTGATGCATTAGGATCTCAGTCTAATAAGTAACAGCAAGCAGCAGAGGTGTGTTGGGATTTGGTGAGCACAGACCAGCATATGGTCCAGCGTGTTGTTGTGGGAACTGTTGTGAGCCTGAGTGCTCCTGTAAGCAGCGTTGTTTGTGTCACTCAGCTATGAGAAGAATCGGGCTCTTAAAATGCTTGACCCTCCTACAGATAAAACTCGACTCTTTGGGTGCTCAAGAGCCTTGCCAGAGCGTGTCTGGACTGAAGCCAAGCCTTGCACAGCTCTTTCACCTGTATTTACTGGATGGCTGATTAACCAGCATATCCTCTGTAGAACAGCAACATGTCGGCTGAGAGATGGAAGAAGAAAAAAATCCACATTGGAGACCATTATTACTTTATAGACAGATCAAAGCAGTATCCTTTAAAGAAAGTCCTTTTTATTATAGCAATTAAGGCATATTAAAATTCAAATAAAGGTGTAATAAAATAATATTTGTATGATTGCTGTTATCTAAAGCCACAACAAAAGCTGTTTAGTCAAGTCGAAAGAGATGCGCGTATGCCTTAAGACACTCTCTGAGGAAATATGGTTTCTATAATGATTGTTTTTATTAACTTTTAATATTTAGCATTTCGAATTCTATAGATGACAACATTTTGTTTAGCAGGCAGAAACACATCAAACTACATCCTCGTTCTCTCTAATGGCATGTTAAATTTGCTGGGGCCGCAGTCAAACAACAGAATAAAGTCATTTAAAAAGCATATGCATTTGAATTATGAGATTTCCCAACATTTGGACTAATGGGAAAAAATAAACAATAATCACTGATTCCTTTATACACAAGGGGTATCATTGCTCAGGCAACGAAACTGAGGCAAGACAACAAAGGAAGACTTTGACTCTGATGATACCGTATCTGACTTTTCTCTGTTATTTACAGACATGCACTAACCAAACAAACAGAGTATAGATGTGACCTTTTAAATGCAATGATGATCATGCCAAAACCAAGGATTTTACTATTCAAACCTTATGTTGTCTTTCATGAGTCAGGTAAAGCTTCCACAAGATTAACGTATTAATGGATCATAACTCATGCACAGCTGTATGTTTATGACATAAGAGGATTTGCTGTATCTACAGTGACATGTTCTGCTATGTTGTTCTGTATCATATCAAGCTACATCCAAAGCAGTGCTGTTATTTTTAACTATTAAACTATTAAAATTTGTTTTCAGTAATTAAAATAAAGCTTAAATAAAATATATAAATAATAAATAAAAAAAAAACTTAATAAAAAACTTAAATGAATAATTGTTGCTTAATTGGCAACTCACATAAGTTCTAAAGTATAATAAGGCTAAATATAAATATAAATAAGCTAATAAAAAGTTGAAATTACTCAAACTTGAACTAACTTAAAATATAAAAATAACAGCTAATTCAAAACATTAATAAATATTATAGTACTATTTGTCATGATCCTGCCCTGTCTGTCTTGTCTTTGTTTAATGTTTCCTTGTTTGTCTTGTGTTTCAGCACATGGCTGTGCCTTTGTTTATGTTTGCCATGTGCTCCCCTCGTCCTGCCTCCTTGTTATCTGTTGTACTCACCTGATCCTCATGTCATTTCCTCCCTTTATATTGTGCTCTTTCCCTCTTGTCTTGGCTGGTTCGTTTTGTGAGTTTGTATGTTTAACCATTAAGATTTTTCAGTCCCGTTCTAGATAACTGTCAGTGTTTATTCCCCTTTAGTCTAGTTTTAGTTTTTTCTTCTGAGCCCTAGTTTTTGCCTTTCCCGTTCTAGTCTTTTTGATAATTTTTATTTTTGTTTTACCTAGCTCTTCCGGTCTTTTGTTTAAATTCTAGTTTACATTTATTTACTTTGTTATTCTTTTGATTTGTTTTCTCTAGTCTTTTTGATATCTTTATTTTTTGTTTTACCTAGTTCTTCTGGTCTTTTGTTTAAATTCTAGTTTTTTTTTCTTTTTTTCTTTTTGTTGTTCCTTTGATTTTTCTAGTCCGTTATTACCTTTTTATTTGTTTTACCTAGGTTTTCCCCATCTTAGTTTTTGAAGCTTTTCTTTTTTGTGTGCCTGTCTTCGTCGTCACTGAAGAGGAGCCACTGAAGAGGAGAGACTGGCACTTCGGCGGGCGGTGTCTACACTTCGTCAGCAGGGCCAGGATCCACGGTCTTATGCCCAGTTTTTCTGGTCCATGGCAAGGGGTCTTGACTATGATGATGCAGCCCTGAAGGTGACCTTCAATCTCACCTTAGATGACCCCTTGCCACTATGGGAGATGGAGCACCTTCACATTCTGGACTTCTGTGGGTTCTCAAATTATCTGTATCACCGCCAGCACTGGCAGAACCATACTCCTCAAGAGGATATTCGCAATGACCAGCCTGCCCTTCTTTCCCCTCCGAGTCAAGTCCACCATCATCTTCTGACTCCCACAAGAATACGGAGGGATCGTAGGAAGAGGGCGGCTCGATCTGCTGCGTCTGCCAGTGAGTCCGCTCCAGTGTCGGCTCCAGCCCCTGAGTCCGCTCCAGTGTCGGCTCCAGCCCCTGAGTCCGCTCCAGTGTCGGCTCCAGCCCCTGAGTCCGCTCCAGTATCAGCTCCGAAGTGTAAGCAGAGAAGGAAGAGGGCAGCCCAGAAAACTGCCTTAGTCTCTGAGTCTCCCGAGCCTGCTCAAGTCATGCCGGAGTCTGCCAAGTCCATCCCATTCATTCCAGAGCCGGCCAAACCCACTGCAGTCATTCCTGAGCCCAGTCAGGACGCTGCCACGCTTCCCGAGGCAGGTCAGGACGCTGCCACGCTTCCCGAGGCAGGTCAGGACGCTGCCACGCTTCCCGAGGCAGGTCAGGACGCTGCCACGCTTCCCGAGGCAGGTCAGGTCACAGCTGTCCCTTCGGGGTCAGGTCACATCTCGCCCGAGCGTCCAGAGTCGGCTCCCAAGAGGACCACCAATTCCGAATCCTCGGCCAAGAAGGTCGCCGATCCAGAGTCCCCGGCCAAGATGCCCGTCAATCCCGAATCCCCGGCAAAGATGGCCGCCAACTCTGAGCCCCTGGCGAAAGAGGCCGCCGTTCCTGAGTTCCCGGCCAGGATGGCCGTTGATCCTGTATCCCCGGCCGAGAGGGCCGTCGATCCCGAGTCCCCGGCCAAGATGGCCGCCGTTCATGAGTTCCCGGCCAAGATGGCCTCCGTTCCTAAGTTCCCGGCCAAGATGGCCGCCGTTCCCGGATTCATCCCCTAAGCCAACCCTTGTAGCCCCGGAGGGCGTCTCGGATGTTGCCCTCAAACCAGCTCCAGTAGCCCTGGAGGGATTCCCCGATTCAGCCCTCAAGCCTATTCCTATAGCCCAGGAGGGTGTCTCTGATTCTGGCCTCAAACCAGTTCCAGTAGCCCTGGAGGGCTTTCCGGATTCGACCCTCAAGCCAAGTCCCAAGCTCCCTCAAGTCAAGAGCACCCACAGACCTAGAGGGGCTTCTGGAGGTTTTCCTGGCCCTCCCATCCCACCCCCTCTGTTTCCTGGACCTAGTGGGCCTTTAAGGTGGCCTCCCCCCTTCTCTGTCCCAAGCCAACCCCCTGGACTTTTCCTCCCCCCCCCCCCCCCCCTTTCCTTCAAATTTCCCTGGCTACCCGGGGTTTCCCAACCCGCCACCCCACCCTCCCTCCCAGTTTGTACCCCCTTGGCCGTTGCCCTTTATGGACGCCTGGAGGCGTCCGTCAGGGGGAGGGTACTGTCATGATCCTGCCCTGTCTGTCTTGTCTTTGTTTAATGTTTCCTTGTTTGTCTTGTTTGTCTTGTGTGTGTGTGTGTGTGTGTGTGTGTGTGTGTGGTGTTTTTTTTTTTGTTTTTTTTTTCTAGTCCATTATTACCTTTTTATTTGTTTTACCTAGGTTTTCCCCATCTTAGTTTTTGAAGCTTTTCTTTTTTTGTGTGCCTGTCTTCGTCTTGTCATTTGTGTGTTTGTCTGTTCCTGCTCGGCCTCCTGAGTTCCTCCTGGTTGCTGTTTCCGGCCGCCCGGACTCTCTTCGGGGTTGCACCTGTTCCTCCACCCACGTCCTGCCTGTCTTCCCTTGCTGTGTGATCACCGGCCAACTGTTTTGGGCTGTCTTCCTGCCCTTTCCTCCTGTTTGCCCGGTCCAGTCAATAAACTGTCTTACTGTTCATTCTGCGTTTGGGTCCTCACTTACCAAATCCTGACACTATTTAAATAAAACTACAATAACACTGATATATATAGTAACATTTTTCGGTCAGTAACAAAGTTTCTATTTACACTACCAGTCAAAAGTTTTTGAACAGTAAGATTTTTAATATATATATTTTTTTAAAGTCTCTTCGGCTCACCAAGCCAGCATTTATTTGGTCCAGTAAAAAGTACAGCAAAAACTTCTAAATTTTGAAATATTTTTACTGTTTAAAATAACTGTTTTCTATTTAAATATATATTTTTAAAACTCATTTATTCCAGTGATTTCAAAGCTGAATTTTTAGCATCATTACTCCAATCATATGATCCTTCAGAAATCATTCTAGTATTCTGATTTGCATTATTATTATTATTGTTGTTGTTATTATTATGTTGAAAACAGCTGAGCAGAATTTTTTTCTGATTTCTTTGATGAATAGAAAATTCAGAAGAACACCATTTAAGATAACTTTTTATTTCATATAAATGCTGATCTTTGGACCTTTATATTTAACAAAGAATCCTGAAAAAAAATGTTTCCAACTGTTTTAAATATTGATAATAAGAAGTAAATTTTCTTGAACAGCAAATTAGCATATTAGAATGACTTCTGAAGGATCATGTGACACTGAAGACTGGAGTAATGATGGTGAAAATGCAGCTTTGATCAGTGGAATAAATTACATTTTAAAATATATTCAAATAGAAAACTGTTTTTGAATAGTAACAATATTTAAAAATATGACTGTTTTGCTGTGCTTTGGATCAAATAAATGCAGGCTTGATGAGCAGAAGAGACTACATTAATAATCTTACTGTTCAAAAACTTTTGACTGGTAATGTATGTTATTATATATAACAGTGTTGGATTTTGGATCTCTGCTATATGCTTCAGTAATTCTGAATACATCAAAAAAAAAACATATGGTATCTTATATCAGCGTGAACACAACACTGGTGAATTAAAAACATATATAAAATACTCTCTTGACTCAAGAACTCTCCTGTTTATTAAATATTCAAATATAAGCAAAACACCAGAGGTTATACATAATGACTTGAATACTGATCACTGAGTCTAAATCATGTATCACATCATTAATTGCTGAACATTATAATTAATCAAACTATGCTTATTATAAAAGCAGATGTGTCATGAAAAAGAATTTAACTCAAATGTTGATTACATTCAATAAGACCCCAGAATCAATTATTAACACAAAAGGTAGTTTAATAGTGCACATTGTACTTGGCAGCTTTGATAATAAACCACAGCCTGTAATAAAGCATCCATGTCAAGGCACTCAACTAAAGTTATATCAATAGAAAAAAAAACATCAGGATACAACATTTCAAGGAATAGAAAAATCTAAATTGAGTATGTTTCTATATATAAGATAGTGCCTGGCGAAAGTATTCATACCCCTATTTTTTTATCACATTTTGTTATGTTGCTGCCTTATGTTAAACTGCTTTAAATTAAAAACTGTTTTTTAACATCTTTGCAAATATATTAAAAATAAAAAACTTAAATGATTTCATTGCATGTCATTTAGCTCAGGAACATTCATATTGCTTGCAGATGTTACCATACTTCAAGTGAAGTTAACCTGTGGCAAATTCAATTGAATGGATATGATTTGGGAAGGCACACACATTTTGGTAACACTTTACAATAAGGTTCATTAGTTAAACATTAGTTAATGTATTAACTAACATGAACTAACCATGAGCAATACATTTGTTACTGTATTTACTAATCTTTATTAACATTAGTTAACAGAAATACAGCTGTTCGTTGTTTGTTCATGTTAGTTCACACTGCATTAACTAATGTTAACAAAATTTTAATAATGTATTAGAAATGTTGAAATTTACATTAACAAAGATTAATAAATGCTGTATAAGTGCAGCTCATTATTAGTTCATGTTAACTAATGTGGTTAACTAATGTTAACTAATAAACCTTATTGTAAAGTGTTACCCACGTTTTAATAAAAGGTCAATCAGCTGAAAATGCATATCAGAGCAAAAACCAAGCCTATAGAGCTTTGAGACAGGATTGTGTCAAACTACACATCTGGGAAAGAGCTCAGAAAAAAATATGATGCACTAAAGGTTCACAGAAGCATGTAGTCTCCGTTACCCTTAATAGAAGAAGTTTGAAACAATCATGACTCTTCCTAGAGCTGACCTCTTTGCCAAACTTGCCAATTGATGGAGAAGGGCCTTGGCTAGAGTGGTGACCAAGAACCTGATGGTCACTCTAGAGCTCCATGATCATATATGCAGATGGAAGAAACTTACAGAAGACCAAACATCACTGCAACATTCCACTGAACTGGGATTTATACCCAAGTAAGTACTGAGTTAAGGGTATGAATACTTATGCAATGTACTTATTGTAGTTTTTTATTTTTAATAAATGTTTTTGATTTGTCATTATGGTGCATGGAGTGTAGATTGATGTGGGAGAAAGTTATTTAAAAAAGTTTAACATAAGGCAGCAACATAACAAAATGTGAGAAAAAAAATGAAGGGGTATGAATACATACGCAAGGCACTATATATAACTTTAGTTGAGTGGTTTGACATGGATTCAGTATCGCAGGCTGTGGTTTATTATCAAAGCTCCAAAGTTTCACAGGGGAAAAAAACAGCTATCACTTAGCTAAATCAGAGATGCCTTTTGCTGCTCTTTCTCAGGCTCCGTCCACACGAAGCCGGTGCGTTCCCTATCCGGTCATTTTTTTTCCCTCGTTCTAAAAAAAGTTCCGTAAACACGAAACCACTGAAAACGGTGTAGTATATATGCCAGACCAGTATGGGGTGCTGTAATTCTGCCATAGAGATACACTATACACGGAGAAGAAGACTGAGCATGCGCATAACCTTGCACGCTGTATACGAACTAAGAAGAAGACGAAGATGCGAACATTATCGCTTGTTGCTCATAATAGTTGCATAGAAGCAATAGATTTTGCTGTAATAAAGCTAGTAGGCTTAGTAGCAACACGAACACAATCATGTAGTCCGTCAATATTGTTGTTGCTGTTACGTGTGACGCAGCCGACACGTGATGTGATGACATCATCGTTTCACAAAATACACGGATTGGCTGTACACACGAAACCGCGAGGGTGTCGTTTTCAGATTTATCCACTTTGGGACCCGGTTTCAAAAAATAGCGGTTTCAGTCTCCTAAAACGCCGGATCCGTGTGGATGAAACGCCAATACGATAAAAAATGTATACGTATACAGCGAAACGCGTCTCCGTGTGGACAGGCCCTCAGTGTGCTGTGGGTCATACCACCCACCAATAATTCATCTCTGTTTGTTTGTTCCCCTCTGATTTCCCTCTACTAAAGTAGGCTTCTGTTCATCCAGGCATCAAAGCCTCTGCCACCACATCCAGCTGTGATGGGAGAATCAGCCACTCGACCCAAACCTCCACAGACCTCTCCAAAGCCTAGCCGAGATCAGATGACCACTGCAAAACAGCTACGATCAACAAAACCCCTCCACATAAGAAATCTCATATGTGAGACAAGTGTGGGTGTCCTTTAAAGTGCAATAAAGACACTAGTCCCTATGAAACAGAGGAGGGCTGCCCTCTAACAAAGAACCGCTTATTTACTAGCTCACAAATCATGTCCCCAGTAGTCAAGTTGAAAGAGCAATTAATTTGGTTTTAAAGGGTTTTGTTAATCGACGACTAAGGTGGTACACACATTGTCAATGACATTTAAGATGTAATGTGGAATGAGAGCACCTTAGCTATTACTAATTAGCACTTCAAAGGAGCTCATGTCAACAGCACTTTATGGCCAGAGGTTTTATTACCGACATGTTTACCGTCTGAGGTGCTTTGTATATTAAAGTTTGTCTTTCCTTGCCTTTGCTGCAATCACAGACAATAACTGGTGTAACATACATTAAGACAGATCAAATATAAACTTAAAAGCAGATCAAATTGTTTAAAAACACCATATACAACATGTAGCATACACACACACACACACACACACAGTGTTTTTTTGTTTTGTTTTTTTGGCAAAATTTCTTATTGCAAAATATAAAATGTACAAATTTTATGCCAATAGTGATAGATATTACACACATGGCCTGTAGCGGTTTGATGAGTAGTCAGCTTAAATTTGCCTTGAAATGAACCCTGTTGGTTTTATAAATGCAGATTTTAAAAATGATGTAATTTACTGTAATTTGATGCATATTGCACTTTCTAAACATTAATAATCTTTACAAACTGTAAATGAATTTAAACATAACACTTCAGCTTCACTGTTTTATGATACAAATGCTCCAGCAATATATATCAATTTATGTCAGTAGTGCAAAATTAACATTCAAAGTCAAAATGTTACCTGTTTAGTCATGCGAGCTCTGGGAAACTTTTCAAGCATTCAGTAGGCCATTAGAATGTTTAGTCCAAAATTGTGCACATTTAGAGAAATATTGATGGATTCTCCAGTGTTAACATAACTCCTCATTATCATTTACGTCCATTTCCCAGCAAATTATGGCAATCCAATAAACATTCATAAGTGAAACACTCGCTTAAGAGGTGTATTCTATTTGTACACAAAGCCAGAGAGCGCTTCTGAGCTGTTTATGACAAGCAAAGAAGAGCGCTATGATGACATATAGATATCCGTCCTCAGTGCCATATTGATAACAAGTAAGAGTCAGAAATACTTTGATAGATCCTGGTTGAGTTGAGTTTTCAAGGACACGAGGAGGCCATGCTGCATCTGGGAGGATCTTAAAAGTTTTGGGAAAATTCCAACGTATGTCAAGAAGATGACAAGAGTATAAAAGACTAATGAGTTGATGGCTGCTTCGAATACTGATACCATCAGTACCCCTGATGCCTACAAGCCCAGGGTTGAGGACAGGAAACCCAAAGCTGAAGACAAGAAGCTGACTACACTTTTGACTGAGACCATGATTATTGTATTTTATACTTCAATGGTTGAGTATTATTTGCCTTTATATTTTATTTATTATAAAAAGAAATGTAACCAGTTAAAAGAAATATAATTGATAACAAAAACTGCTTTGATTTATAGTGTTTAAAGACATTAAGAATATACCACAAAGGAGTCTCCTTACCAGGTTGTAAGTAATTTGAAATGCTTAGAACTTAGGCCAGACTCGACTTACTTTATACAGTGCCTTGCAAAAGTATTCATACCCCTTAATTGTTTTCACATTTTGTGTTGCTGCCTTATGTTAAACTTCTTTAAATTACTTATTTGTCTTATGTTTTTAACATCTTTGAAAATGTATATAAAAAAACAACACTTAAATGATTCTATTGCATAAGTATTTATACACTTATCTGGGACATTTGAAATTGAGCTCAGGAGCATTCATATTGCTTGCAGATGTTACTACATTTCGAGTGAAGTTAACCTGTGGCAAATTAATTTGAATGGTCATGATTTGGAAAGGCACACGTCTTAATATAACAGCTAAAAATCCATAGCAAAGCAAAAACCAAGCCCTGAGGTCAAAAAACTGCCTGTAGAGCTCAGAAACAGGTTTGTATCAAGCCACACATCTGGGGAAGAGTGTAGAAAAAATTCTGCTGCACTGAAGTTTCACAGAAGCATGTAGTCTCCGTTACCCTTAATGGAAGTAGTTTTAAACAAACAGGACTCTTCCTAGAGCTGGTCTCCTAGCCAAACTCAACAATTCATGGAGAAGGACCTTGGTTAGCCTGGTGACCAAGAACCTAATGGTCACTCTAGTTGAGCTCCATGATCATATGCAGAGATAGGAGAAACATACAGAAGAACAAACATCACTTCAACACTCCAAGCATCATGTTTGAAGGAAACCAGACACTGCTCATCACCCTAAGAGTACCATCTCAACAAAGTCTGGTGGTAGGGACCAAGGAACTCGTAAGAGTAGAAAAAAAGCTCAATGCACCAAAGTATTGAGATAGCCTTAATGAAAACCCAGTCCAGAGCATTCAGAACCTCAGACTGGGCAGAAGGTTCACCTTCCAACAGGACAATGACCCTAAACACACAGTAAGAGTGGCTAAAAGACAACTCTGTGAATGTCCTTGAGTGGCCCAGTCAGAGTCTGGGGCTGAACCCAATCAAATATTTCCAGAGAAACTTGAATATGTATGTCTACCCCCATCCAGCCTGCCAGAGCTTGAGAGGCAAAGTGTTGAGGAGAATAATGGCAGATAATTGCCAATGCTGATGAGCAAAGCTTGTCACATCAGACCCAAAAAGACTTGAGGCTGTAACGGTGCTTTAACTAAGTACTGAGTTAAGGGTATGAATACTTATGCAATGTACTTATATTTAATACATTTACAAAGTTGTGACAATTCTGTTTTTGCGTTGTCATCATGAGATTGATGTGCAAAAAAAGTAATTTAAAGCAGTATGAATACTTTCGCAAGGCACTGTATAAGCGTTACATGTTCAAAGCTGTCAAGAAATATATAGGAATTTCTATAGGAGACTGTGATTGTTTGACCATACCACAGCCTGAGTTTGTTTTTTGTCTGTCCTCACTCAGTGCTCCCCTCAGATAGAGTGTATATGATATCAGTAGAGGAGAGGATAGAGGTTACAACCATGGACTGAACTACCCAGTAGTGTATGTTTTCAGTGTCCATCAGCGGTCAGCTCCCACAGAGAGAGCTCTAGGTCCCAGGCCACCCCTTTCCCCTACCGCCTTTGCTGTCACCTTTCTGCTTGGCTGCCCCCCTTTGGTAAATATACCTCCAGAGTCATGCTCTGCCAATATTTCACACAGCCAGGTAGTACATCAGCGACCATCCTGTCTGCTTTATTTGTCTTCCCTCCATCAATGCAAGGTCTGTGTCCTCAGCGCTGGGCTTCAGAGCAAAGGATACACTGGCGTTATTGATGTGCTGGGACTCCAGACTTCGCAGGGGCTTTCAGTGCCAAAAGTAAGACCGCTGTCAGTACAGAGCACTAAAAGGGCTCCTCTCCCTGCTGAAAAAACCAGCATATGCTGGTTAGGTATGTTTTGGTGCTGGGATGCTGGTTTTAGCTGGTATATGCTGGTCCTTTGCTGGTTTATGCTGGTCCCTTGCTGGTTTTTGCTGGTTTATGCTGGTCATGTTGCTGGTTAATGCTGGTCCTTTGCTGGTTTATGCTGGTCCTTGACCAGCAACATGACCAGCATAAACCAGCAAAGGACCAGCATTAACCAGCTAAGGACCAGCATAAACCAGCAAGGGACCAGCATAAACCAGCAAAGGACCAGCATATACCAGCTAAAACCAGCATCCCAGCACCAAAACATACCTAACCAGCATATGCTGGTTTTTTCAGCAGGGCTGGGTCTCAACATCAGGCGTGGGTGACAGGAGCCATCTTTTATTCTGCGTGTACAGGCCACGTACTGTACCTCTCCAGCTGAGGGTTATAAACAGCTTCTTCTAAAATGACTAATGAACCATAAAAGCTTATCACCTAAATGCAATAAACCTGTGGGGAATAGCTTTTCCTCTTGGTGTGAGCATGTATGGGTTGTGTAGGCTCTACTTGACTACAAATTCTTGCAACTAATGCATGCCATTTGGAATTTTATGAGGTAAATCAGGAAGTGTTAATACTTATCCATTCATGTATAATGAAATAATTAAAAGAAACATATAAAACATGACTTATAAAACAGACCACAGGCTACCTACTGACTAAGAGACAGTTTGACGGAGACAGTGTGTTTCTGTGTGATTAGCATCCTGCCATACAGTCTCTCCAAATGTGCACAGGATGAGTTTAACCTTGCCTGAGGTGAAAAAATACATTTTATTCTAAAAAATGGATTTTTTTTTTTCTATTTATGATGCGCCCCTGGCATCACAGCTTTCCCAGCCTACACTAAATGTTGCTTAGAAATAGTGTCAGCAACAATAAAACATGGTTGTGAGCGAGACAAAACTTGCTGAAGATTTTGCAGGACTACTCTAGTAGTTACTTACTGAGCAACTATAATCTTTCACAGCGTTTGACTTACCAGTTCATTATTGATTTGTTTGTGTGAAAACAAGGCCCAAAGGCAGATGCTTAAGACTTCTGGTATAACTTTTCAAAAATGTATTCATAATCCTTAAACTATCGTTACAAAACTTTAGTTACAAAATCTTTAGGTATAAAAGTAGGAGTGTATCATCATTTAGAGTCTTTGTACTGAAGCACTTTGTTGCAGTGAACTCAATAAACTTATGACGCATGATACTTTATATGGCTTTTTTTAGAGGACAAAACTGACTAAATTACATCGAAAGAATCTATTATTGATTAAAAAAAAAACACCAGAAACAATGTCACTTAAAAATATGCACCGTTCAAAAGTTTACACCCTGCAGATTTTTATTTATTTATTTTAAGCAGCAAGAACACATTAAATTAACCAAAAGTGACAGTAAAGACCTTTACATTTTCTCTTTTTTTTCCCAAATAAATGCTGTTCTTTTGAACTTTCAATTCATCAAAGAATCCTGAAAATAAATGTATAATTTTAATTGTTTTCTTGAGCACAAACTCAGCATAAAGAAATAATTTCTGAAGGATCATGTGATACTGAAGTCTTCAGTACACTCTTAAAAATAAAGGTGCTTCATGATGCCATAGAAGAACCATATTTGTCTAAATGGTTCCATAAAGAACCTTTAACATCTGAAGATCCGTTCTATTTCACAAAAGGTTCTTTGTGACAAGGAAGGTTCTTCAGATTAGGTAAGAAAGAGATGGTTATTTAAAGAACCTATAAATGAACGGTTCTTTGTAGAACCAAAAATGGTTCTTCTATGGCATCAACCTTTTAAAGCACCTTTATTTTTGATCAAAGTCCACGATTCTTCAGAAATTTGACTGCTGAAAATTTTGCATTGCATCACAGGAATAAATTACATTTCAAAATATATTCTAATAGAAAAAAGTTATTTTAAATTGTTATATTTCACAATATTATGGTTTAACTGTATTATTTCTGAGATAAATGCAGCTGTGTTGAGCATAAAAAAATTATTTCTTCTAAAAAAATCTTACCAACCCCAAACTTTTAATTGGTAGTGTATTGAATTTAAGAACTCACTTAATTCCATATTCTTAAACAAGGTTAGACAGTCGAATACATCATATAAAGTTCTTACCGAGCAATGCTTGCTTGATGATCAATAATTGTTAATGCTGTTTTTGAAGAGAAGAGCAATTTCAAAATCATCATCAATAAGTTCACTCCCTCTTTCTGTAGACACCAGCACATTCTACATCGGAAAAAGACTTTCTGTATAGCTGGCCTTGATAGGGCTTTCATATTCATCATCAGTTTGGGATGTACATAATTCAGGAGCCAGCACGCATCTTGGGAATGATGGTGTATGTAAGAAACACAAATGGATGAATATTACAAGACTTTTGGTGCACACAGAGGTTCCAGCTGAATAAACACAGACTGTGCATCTGGCCCTGTCCCACTTTATGCTTTCTGCCTGGCACTTTAATCGGAAGAAAGAACTTAATGTCACTGCTATGCTGCCAAACTGGTTAGTCAATAATGTTTAGTTGGTCCCTGTCCTCAAAAATAATGTTGCTTCAGTCATGCTCTAATATTCAGGACGTGTTTGCAAAGTTGGAGTTTATAAAACCCTTCTACGTGCGATTCTGAGCAAATGTCATCTCATGTCACAACATAGCCACACTTTGTGTAAATAGCATGTTGCTTCTGTTTTCATCCGGTAGATAAATATCAACAGATATGACTATTTGCTTGGGTTGTAAAGTGTTCATCAAGCCTAAAGTAAACATGATTTTGTATAATTCACACTTTGGTGTGAAGAGCTTGTTGCCATTTACACCAGCTATTTATTTATTTAAATCCGTGTGTTTGTTCATTTAAAGGAAAGACGAGTTCTGTCATCATTTACTCATCCTCATGTTGTTTTCAGTGCTATTTTCCAAGCAATTACAAGGAGGCACAAATGCACCATTAAGTTATTATACAGTAAGTGCTCCATATGATGCAGTAACTTTGCCAAGTTGATGAGAGAAATTCTGATATCTGTTTTGTGAATAAATGATTCTCTTGATTCAGATCTGACAACCTACGGAATCAATGATTCAGTTGCAGTGTTTATCACACAAGTTATTATATGACTTCAAAAGACTTGGAATATACAGTAACTCACAAGTCGTATAGGCCAATATTTCAATTCCTTTTGGGGATTTTCTTTCTGTTTTAAAGCTCTAATGCTTCAGTTCCTATTCACTGTAACTAAACAGAAAAAGCAACTAGCACAGTCCTTAGATTTTCTCTTCTTGTGTTTTACAAAAGTAAGTAAATGAATAAATGGGTGAGTACATTTTATTAGCAAGGACACATTAAATTGATAAAAAGCAACAATACAGATTCCTTTTTTTAAATTTAACCTTTAAATGCATACCTCGGGTCTTTAGTGACCCAGGTGTCACACCCCCGGACTTTCTTGTTGGTTTTTCCCATTTCCCCCCGCAGTTCTGAGTGTTTTTGGTTTCTCCCTTATTGTCTGCACCTGTGTTTGTAATTAGTCTGTCTATTTAAGGTGTATGTTTTCCCAGTACTCTTGTCGGTCTTTAATGTTATATGGATGTTTTCCCCTGGTGTTCCTGTGTCTGCCTGTATTCCGTTGGATTTATTAAATATACGTCTTTTATTTACGTCGTTGTTCGTGTGTTCCTGCCTGCATCGTGACAGAAAGACCGACCGAAACAGGTTTTTTTTGCGTATTCCACCCCGTTTTGTTTATCATTCAGTTTTTCAGTCTTTTTGTTTCCGTAGTGTTTTCCCCCATGGATTCCTTCCTCCGTCCTGAATTCATCCTCCTCCGGCTGAAGCAGGGGGATTTACCGCTCGAGGGTTACACATTCATGTTCCAGCAGTATGGAGCGCCGACGGGGTCAAAACTGCTGATCAGGTGCGTGAGCCGGCCATTACATCAGCGACGGTGGAGTGCTTCGTGGCGCAAGAGAGGGCTGTAGAGAGCCCCGTCCACTGCACCGCCACTGGGGGTGAGCAAGAGCACAACTCTGGGGACTTAATTGACTGTTTCACGGAAATACCCATCTGCCTGGATTTCCCTCCCACCCTCCCTCTTCTGCCTAAGCCTGAATCTCCGCTGGTTCCGCCCAGCCATCCAGAGTCACCGCTGGTTCCGCCCAGCCTTCATGAATCCCCGTTGTCTGCTGTCTGTCCCCTTGCTCACCCTCAGCCCACCATCTGTGCGGTGGGTTCGCCGCGGGTCTGCCAATCTCCATCGGTGTCATGGCTGGAGGATCCCTCACCATCGCCTCCAGCCTCAGAGTCCTGGACTCCGCCTCGGCCCTCCGACCCTGCGGCTCCACCCCGGCTCTCTGCTCCCTCGTCTCCGCTGTCGCCCGTCGGTCCACCAGCTCCACCGGGCTCCATCGTCCCTCCGGCTCCGCCCTGGTCAGTCGTCGCCCCACCTTCGCCTCTGGACTATACTCCTCCGGCTGTGCCTCGTCGCTCCGTCCCACCAGCTCGTTGGACCTCCTCCCTCCCGCGGGCACAGCCTCGGCCCTCTGTCGCTCCGGCTCCGCTGCGGACCTCCGGATCTCCATCTCCGCCTTGGTTGCCAGAGCCTTGGGTTCCGCCTTGGCCCTCCGGATCCGCGGTGTCACCCAAGATCTTCGGCTTTCCGTCTCCGCATCGGGCTCTCCCACCACCTGCTCCGCCTCCGTCGGTCGGCCCCATGGAGTCGTCAGCCTCTCCTCCACCATGGCTCCTCCCTCCATCGGCTCCACCTTGGAACTCCATCATGGCTGAGTTCTGGGTCCCACCTGGCTCCTCCTGCTCCAGCCCCTTCCTGTCACCTCCTTGGCTCCTCCCTCCGTCACCACCCTGGACTCCATCTTGTGTCCTCCTCCCGGAGTCCGTCCTCCACCTAAGCCCCCTCCTAAGACTTTGTACTGTTTCCTTTTGTCTGTTTGTCGGCACGAGGACGTGCCTTCCGGGAGGGGGAGGTAATGTCACACCCCCGGACTTTCTTGTTGGTTTTTCCCATTTCCCCCCGCAGTTCTGAGTGTTTTTGGTTTCTCCCTTATTGTCTGCACCTGTGTTTGTAATTAGTCTGTCTATTTAAGGTGTGTGTTTTCCCAGTACTCTTGTCGGTCTTTAATGTTATATGGATGTTTTCCCCTGGTGTTCCTGTGTCTGCCTGTATTCCGTTGGATTTATTAAATATACGTCTTTTATTTACATCGTTGTTCGTGTGTTCCTGCCTGCATCGTGACACCAGGACATCATTCATTACCATCTCCCTCCATTTATTTTTTTTTAAAGTTAGACATCAACTTTCTTAGTATTCCTCAATCTATTCATTATAAACAATTTAACATTATTAACAATTTTTTATTTAAAAGAATATATATATATTATTTTTATTTTTTTTTATAAAAGGTGCATAGCTTTGCTAGAGACCCTAGGTGTATATTAGTGTAAGCATATTTTTTTTTTTTTTTCTGCACAAAAATATTCAAATATATTTGATGACTCAATACCTGCAATTCACATTTATTCTTCAAGGTGGCACTGTTTAATAGACAATAATGATGTGATGTTTCACTAGTTATTACCTCTGGCATTAAACAAAAGAATAACTTCAGCAAAAATCGAACTGGTTTGAATGGGTATACTGCAGAGCAATAGCTGTATACCAAAAAATATAAAGGCAGCACTATTTACTTTTAATAGATGCTATTTACACTAAGTAAAAATAGCAATTAGATGCTATTTACAATAAGTGAAAATAGCATATTTTGTGCAAATCTTATTTATAGATTCTATTTACACTATGTTGAAATTTCTGATATTTATAATACTTCTGCACCTCAGTATTGTAGTACATTAAAACAGTATGCAGTAATTACGTACTGAGTGTAAATTATAGTTTTAATTCAATTTATTTAATGGTACTGCCTTATTGGGTCAATAAGCCCTCCCTACACCTACTCTAACCCTAACTGATACTTTATTTTCAACTTTTAAATAATGTCCTTATTATTTTCAACGGTAACACTTTATAATAACGTTCAGTTGTAAGTCTTTTATAAGTGACTAGTTAATGATGAAATAATAATTTACAAAACATTCACAAATGATTATTAAGTGATACGCTAACAATTTGTGTATGTTTTGTTAATTAATTTACAAGTCAATTACAAGTAAATTTATAAGTAATTAGTTAATGAACTAATTAATTACAAAACATGACTATGTGTTTATAAATTATTAATAAGTGATATGTTCATTTTATTGTAAGTAATATGCTAACAATTTACCAATATGTCGTAAATTATCTTAAAATTAGCATATAATAAAATAATCAAACAGATCCTTAGTAAACAGTTGAAAAATTATAAGTTAACCCCTTAACTGTCAGCAGATTTCACACCAGATTTTTTTTAACAAATTACAGAAGTTCAAATTTACTATAAAGAAAATACACTGTGCAATTTTTATTATATTTCATATAAAATACATATGTTACATAACAGGTTTTATCCTAAATTTGATATCAATTTGAAGCCTTACATCTAAATAAATTTGAAGTTGATATGAAAAAAAAATTGAGGTTCCTGTGAAAGTTTGCTTAGGGTGTTATAAAATACAAAATAACCTTATATAATTCATACACTACATGGTGCAGAGTGCATTAGTGCATAAGTACATAGTGAATAAGTGCAGAGTATATAGTGCATCATTTGGGGCACAGAGAAGACATCTTTACCCTCACCAGTCAGCCCTTACATTGCAGTACACACTTAGTATTCAAGAGCTGTTGTGTAAATGCATGAATAAATCATTTACAAATCTTTCTGCATCCCCTAATCTAAAGTGTAAACAATTCATAATTTGTAAATATGTTACACATCATTTGTAGATCTTTCTCATGTTGCAAATGATCTGGTGTATACAAGGCATTTACAACACTTTCTGCATCCCCTAATCTAAAGTGTAAACTCAGTTGTAAATGTTTTTACAACTGTGTGTGGATGTCAGGTGGGTATACACACTGTGTGAAAGACCTTTGAATAATGAGTAAAACATTTACAACTGATGAGAAGTTTACACTTTAGATTAGGGGATGCAGAAAGATTTGTAAATGATTTATTCATGATGCGATCTTCAGTGAAGGATAAACATTTTAATGATTGATATTTTAATTATTTTTAAGTGACAAATAATATATTAACTAGTAACGTATTAACCACTTACTAAGGATCTGTTTGATTATTTCGTGATATGCTATTTTTTAAGATAACTTACGACAGATTTGTAAATTGTTAGCATATTACTTACAATAATAATTATTTGTGAATGTATAATCATGTTTTGTAAATTATTAGTTCATCATTATCTAATCACTTGTAAATGATTTATAACTTAATCTACAAAACATAGATAAAAATACTAACATATCACTTATTAATCATTTATGAATGCATAGTGATGTTTTGTAAATGATTAGTTCATAATTACTTGTAAATTACTTGTAATTGAATTAACAAAACATACACAAATTGTTAGCATATCACTTATTAAACATATATGAATGTTTTGCAAATCATTATTTTATCATTAACTAACCACTTATAAATGACTTACAACTGTACGTTATTATAAGGTGTTACCTTTTCAACTTTTAAATAATGAAAATAAAAGTCTTTCCGATATGATATGGCCAGAAGGGGGATTCAAACCCTGATCGGTTGTGTGAAACACACAATTTATCCTCTGCACCACCGGAGCTGACAATCAATGGCCATCTTTTGTAGTGTTGACTATGCCAAAAACACATTGGTGGGAGGAGTTTGTGTAAATAGCCTCTGCCAACAAGGCATAGACATTTCAAAATAGGCAGGGCATGCCACTGTCATTTGATTGTTGGATGTGGTCAATAAGCTGGCAGCGATCAAACTATTGATTTTAAAGTCACTAAAAATGATAGTTTTGCGAATATGGTTAAGATTGCGAATATGAGCCAGATGCTGAATGCACTGTGGAAGTGCGCTCTGAAAATGATGGTACAATCATCTGCTCTAACTGAAACCCTTCTAAGTTTCAAAAGGTAACAAAATATGCTTTGTTTTTCTGTAATTGTTCTTAGAATATCAAGAGAGTTTTTTGCTATTGCAGCAGTTAGAGATTCATCCGTGCTGGATTTAGGCCTACAGTATAGGCACGGGTCGCTAAAGACCTGAATATGTAATAGTGATTGGCGAAACATTCATGCATTCAAGGGTTAAAATAAATGCTGTTTGTTTGAACCCTCTATTCATTAAAAAATCCTGAAAATAAATCTAAGATTTTCCACAAAAAATATTAAGCAACACAATTGTGATTATAATAATAAATGTTACTTGAGCTGCAAATCAACACATTATAATGACTTCTGAAGGATCACGTGACACTGAAGTCTGGAGTAATGGTTGCTAAAAATTGTATCTATTGTAACTGGATGGATAAAGCAAACAGCAAAGTCTTTAGATCTCCTCTGTTTGGAAAAAAAGGAAGAAAGACACGAGGGTGAGAAATTGAGGAGAATTTTCATTTGAGGGTGAAATATCCCTTTAATGTCTATGCATTTATTCATGTATTGATTTATTTCAAGCTAGATTATTAGCCTCCGTAAAATGTCAGTTTTGAAGCAGAGCTCCCGTGTGATTCACGCTAGCAGGATCTTCCTCTCAGGCTGAAGTCTGCTGATAACTGAAGGAGAGGTGAGTCACTGATAGAGGTCACTAACTGCTTCACAAACTGAAATAGTATCAGCCTGCAATGGCAGACTGGATACTTTAACCACTTCAAAGAGAGCGAGGCGTTTCTGGAGATAACGTGGCTTTTAAGAGAAAGATGGCAGAGTGTGACAGAACGACTGAGATATAAGCGACAGACAGAAAGACAGAGGTTAGTTTCGATGCTGAGATTATAGTGCTTGAGAAACGCTGCAGATGAGACCTGAAAGAGAGACCGAGAGAGGCTTGCTGGGTGTTAATAGCACAATATTGTCCTCAGCTCCAGCCCTGAAGCAGCAGGTTCTAATCGTTTTCTCAAACCCCATCTGAGACAAGCATCTGGATTTAGGTGTGCGGAAACTGCAAAGGTTCAGCTGGAACCCTTCCAGAGTGTAGCATTACGCTCAGGGACTCTTCCTCCTTTGTGAAAGCACCATTTATCCTCCATCGGTGGGGGTTCAACACCTCTGGCCAGACAAGCACTTTCCAAAGGCCTCAACCTCATCCAGGCCGTCTGATAACAGCCATGAGAACTGCTCTAATGGAAGCTTGAGTCAGCGCTTTCACAACTGCCCTTTCAGCCAACTAAGTGGAACGTAACCTGCCGGTTTAGGATGGTTTGTTCTTAAATAGTTTGCTTCTGTGCCAGCAGAACAGTATGGATGTTTTTATACAACAGAAAAGTGAGAGAGAGAAAAAATAAAGGTCTATGATATACCTTCTTTGAACAGCGGAGCTGACTCCAAGCTTTTTGATGTTTTCCCTGTATTGTTCACAGAATCCCTATCACCAGATGTGTTATTTCTTGGCCTCTGATACAGTGTCAAAGAATGCCCTTGCACAAGGCAATTTACAAGGAATGAATTGAAATGCCAGAGTAGCCAATTATTTTGTCAGAAAACACCTCACGATCATTGCATGGAGCTGCCAGGCTCCTGTGGAAAATTGTCAGAAAGCCCTTCCTGAGACAGAGAGGGCCATGGAGAACCAGCGTGGAGCCCAATAAATAAAACTCATTGAGCCCTCTCCGCTCATTACCTTGTCATGCCAAATAAGGAGCTCTCTCAGAGAGAGAGAGGCTACTGGAAGATGTATGGCACAGTAATTAGTTTTTCTCAGCTTGTAAATTATTTATTCCCAAAATACATTTCAAGTAGAAGCAAAATTGCACAACAAGCATTTGAGGAACTTATGTATTATTTAAATCTCTATTCACAACATGCAGGGAGATAATGGTGTTCACTTCCATCGTGAGAGTAAAACTGTTTTTCTACCTATTTCTATCTATCTATTTATCCATCTAAATTGTACTTGCTCATTTCACATGTGTTTACCTTTAGAATATCTTTTTCATCACACAATGCCCACTTTAAGTTCATCTTTACACAAAATATTAATATAATGTAGGGAATGTAATTCCCTAAAAAGTAATTTTTTAATTGTTAAAATGTATCTATGACAAAGGGTTCTAAAAATATGGCTTCTCATAAAAAAATGTTCCTGTGGATCAATTTGCTCCAAGTTAGGGGTAAGTTGATTCGAGTTAGTGGGTAAGATGTTGTTTGAACATTAATGTGTGTTGGCAGTTTGTGTACACAACCACCCTACAATGATAAAAATCCACCCATTTAAATCGTTAAAAGTAATATCCCCTTTTCAAAACCTGGTCATTCTCAGCTTCTTGTCAGTGTGACCACACACCGACAGAGGCCACTCCCACGATAGTTGATTGACATGAGCACCTTACCTTAGACCCGCCCTCACCGAGCTGAAACAGTCCGACTCTAATCGGCATTGTGTCGACTCAGGTGCAGGAGAAGACAAGAATCTCCGATTGAGCGATTGAGGTGTTCTGTTGTTGGATGTAATAATGAACATAGCAGTCGTCATTTACTCCCGACGTCTTTCGTTTTTGAAAGGACAGTGCCGATGCCGATGTACATATGCGTCCATGTTCGTGCAGATCATTTGTGATGCAGTTTCACTCACAGCAGAAGTGAGTATAAAGGTTTTTTATGCGTCTTTGCAAATGGCCTTTCTTAATAATGTGCTAGTTAGCAAGTTTCGCAGCTAAACAGGACTAAATGTGGGTAAAGTAGACATTACGGCTCGTCATCCCACGGCAGAGAGGGGCGGGGCGAGCAGAGTTCATTAGCATTTAAAGGAACATGCAACAGAATTACTCACTCTAAAAAGGGCTGATTTTGACAAGATAAAAAGAATGCTTTTTACACTACCATTGAGAAATTTGAACCAAAGTATGTTATATATGTTTTGCCTTGTCAGCTTTACAGCAAATATCTGATGTTTAGAAAGCAATTGCAATAAGAAAAGATTGCAACTGATTTGTCTCCAGATGAAGCTGATAAAGAGATAAATTCCTGCCTTACTCAGAACAGGATGGATAATGTTTACATAGCCACTTTGTTTCCACAATGAATTTATCGGCAACTTTCAGCATCTAATAAAAAATTCATGTGTCCTCCTTTCGCTATTACAGATGACTTTATGGGCACAAGACTTTTTATAGTTGGAAAACTTTTTCATTCACCATGATTGAAGAGCATCAGGCAGCGTGAGATACAGCCATCACGTCCTTGTGCACAAACTGCGTGAGGAGGCAACCTGATGGCACAGGCATCCAGATTGGCAGTGCTTTTTGTCACAAAGCGCAAAGCAATTAAATATTTAATGAAAAGGGGCCACATATTTCCATCCACCTGGGAATTGCTTCTATTTTCTGATTTATTTGTGAGAACAGAGTGCTACTTCTCAAAATCAATGCACACCGTACATCACGTCCCTTTACCCAGCTACAGATGGGCAATCCGTGCCGGTGGCCATTGAAGCCTGTGAATACGCAGCATTACATGACCTTCGAAGCCTGCTTTGTCATTTTTACCCACAGCAGAATTAACTAAGTGACATAAAATAACATCCATTATTTAACTACATGTTCTAGGCTTTAATGGAACAAAGTGCATAGGCTTCTGTTTTTTGCTCATCTTCCTCGTCTTGTAAAAGCAGATAGTTACTCCAACAAGTGCCACACTGAAGTAAGTCAATGGTAAAAGTGGTCCTTTCTTCTTTTTACAGTATCAGCACATTTCAAAGTCCATTAAAAGATCATCTTCATGAACCCATTCAGCTACCAACTTTCTTTCGAAACCATTTTACTTTTTAAAGCATGTTATCTGCTTTATATGAAAGCTTATTTCCTTCACTGAATTAAAAAATTCCCCCCCTGCAATTCTAAGGAAAAATTCTAAGATCTAAAGTTGTGTAATGTAATTGCAGAACTCTAAGATACAAACTCAGAATTCTGAGAAGAAGAAAAAAATGATTTAAACTCGCACTTGCAAGAAAAAAATCAGCGAGATAAAAAGAAAACAAAGAAAACAAAAAACAGTATTGCGAGATGTAATTCAGAGAAAACAAGTCTGAATTGTGAGATGTAAACTTGGAATTGTGAAAAAGACATTTTGCAGTTTTGACTTTTCTCGCAGAAGAAGACTTTTTGTGTGATATAAACTCACAATTTGGAGAAAAAAATTCACAAATACCTTTTTTTTTTATTTTGCGATAGAGACATGATTCACGGGGCATTATGAATCACCTAAATTTAAAAAAAAAAAAAACAAAAAAAAAACACTCAACATCACCAATTTGTTTTTTTTCCAGGTGCTTCATAATGCCCTGTGGAATAACATTTAGCAGACATTTTCTCGCAGAAGAATGAGTGAATTTCACAATTCAGACTTTTTTCCTTAAAATTCAGACTTTTTGTGCAGTATAAACTCCCAGTTTGGAGAAAAAAATTCACAAATACCTTTTTTATGTTTCATTTTGTGATAGAAGCACGATTCCACAGGGCATTATGAAGCACCTGAATAAAAAAAATAATAATAATAAATAAGCTCACTGGTCAAAAAACATGATGTTCAAAATCACTGGATACATTGTGTCAGCTTGCATCACTGTTTATATTTGCCCACTGTCTATCAGACATTGCATATTTGCGAACAACATTGACACTGACAGTCCAGTATAAACAAAGAAAAATCTTCAGTACTCTATGCTGTGATAGTAAACGCATCCTACTGTGATATTATAGCGTGTTACTGACAGCCACATTTTGCAGTCAGACAATCTTAGATTTGTTTATTCCATTATTTCAAGGTAGAGAGATGACACTGTTTTCCAGAATGTCAGTCTACAGCTGTTTGATGTTGTCTGACCTGCAGCGTTCGGTGAGAGAGGAAGCAGAGCCATGATGGAGGAGCGTTTTATAGCTCACATAAAGACTGGGCTCTTTTGCAATACTAAACAAGCTGGTGGAGCACATACTCATTTAAATCATCTCATTTAAACATCACTGTCACCTTGTCTCACCCTTCCCATCAGAATCACACAGTCTTAATAATACATTCACTGTGTCTTCCAAGAAGAGGAGTTGTATTTGTATGATGGTTATTGCTATTTAACCTTGATGGTTAACAGAGGCTGATTTTGAAGGTTAATAGTTCATTTGTGCATGAGATAATGAGCAAACTTACCCACCGAGCCCAAGCATCTCAACGGTGACTCAGCTCATTATACATACATGCTGTGTGTTTGTGTCTGTGTGCGCCAACAAGGTCAAAGTGGATTTTCCCAGAATAAGCTTGATTAAAATTTTTTGGGTTAAAATTACACTGTGGAAAAGGCAGAGAAAATTAAGACAAAGTATTGTTTGGAAATTAAGACGTCAATCTTCCTCGCAAGTAAACAAAATGGAAATTCCTGTTCAAACCAGCATCTGCAATTATTCATTTTTTTCAAAGACTTTAAACTCCTTCATATTTTACTACTACTGATTCCCATCAATTCTTCTAGGAGAATGTTTCTCTTTTATGTCTTAATGAACAGTTGTAAAAAAAACTTTCTCTTCAAATAGGTAAGAGAAATGGAATGTATGACAGAACAAAATAGTAAAATAAAAACAGCCATAAGAGTAATAGCTGATGAGATATTGTCTTCAATATTCTCACTCCCCTGTTTAGAATAATGTTTTAAAGAACATTGAAAATGAAGACACACATTTTCACATTTTCACATTGAAACATAAATTTAGCATTCTGAATAAAATCAAATTAATCTCTGTCTTTGCAATAATGAAGTATGTCTAGTCCCTTACGAAATGAAATCTCATTATGTCAGTTTTAACCTCATGAAATCTGTTCATTCATCACACACTGCATTTTAATAAAGTAAAATCACAAGCGATAACTAATCTCGACACTTCCTATCAATGATTCCCAAGCCCTCAAATGAAATGCCTGCCACCACCATCAGTCAATTTAGGGTAATCTAATCTGTTTCTGTCAGCAAAAATAAAAACATTCCTGCTTCATTGTGATAATGATTAATGTATGTCCAGTAAGACAGGCACATGCTTACATGCTTGCACACATAGGCCTACAGTATATATACACATCCCTACAGTGAGGGAAAAAAATATTTGATACCCTGCTGATTTTGTATGTTTGCACACTGACAAAGAAATGATCAGTCTATAATTTTTATGGTAGGTTTATTTGAACAGTGAGAGACAGAATAACAACAAAAAAATCCAGAAAAACGCATTTTAAAAATGTTATGAATTGATTTGCATTTTAATGAGTGAAATAATTATTTGACCCCTTCGCAAAACATGACTTAGTACTTGGTGGCAAAAGCCGTTTTGGCAATCAGTCAGATGTTTGTTGTAGTTGGCCACCAGGTTTGCACACACCTCATGAGGGATTTGTGTCCCACACCTCTTTGTAGATCCTCTCCAAGTCATTAAGGTTTTAAGGCTGATGTTTGGCAACTCTAACCTTCAGCTCCCTCCACAAATTTTCTAAAAAGTCTGGAGACTGGCTAGGCCACTCCAGGAGCTTAATGTGCTTCTTCTTGAGCCACTCCTTTGTTGCCTTGACTGTGTTTTGGGTCATTGTCATGCTGGAATACCCATTCACGACCCATTTTCCAATGGTTCTCACCCAAGATTTTACGGTACATGGCCCCCATCCATCATCCTGTTGATGTGGTGCTGTTGTCCCGTCCCCTTAGAAGAAAAACAAAGCATAATGTTTTCACCTCCATGTTTGACATTGGGGATGGTGTTCTTGGGGTCATAGGCAGCATTCCTCCTCCTCCAAACACAGCGACTTGAGTTGATGCCAAAGAGCTCGATTTTGGACTCATCTACCCACCACTTTCGCCTAGTTCTCCTCTGAATCATTCAGATGTTTATCGGCAAACTTCAGATGGGTCTGTACATGTGCTTTCTTGAGCAGGGGGATCTTGCGGGTGCTGCAGGATTTCAGTCCTTCATGGCGTAGTGTGTTACCAATTGTTTTTTTGGTGACTATGGTCCCAAGTGCCTTGAGTTCATTGACAAGATCCTCCCGTGTAGTTCTGGGCTGATTCCTCGCTGTTCTCATGATCATTGAAACTCCACAAGGTAAGATCTTGCAAGGAGCCCCAGACCGAGAGAGATTGACAGTTATTTTGTGTTTCTTCCATTTGCAAATAATCACACCAATTGTTGTCACCTTCTCACCAAGCTGGTCTTGGTCTTGTAGCCCAATCCAGTCTTGTGTAAGTCTACAATCTTGTCCCTGACATCCTTGGACAGCACTTTGGTCTTGGCCATGGTGGAGAGTTTGGAATCTGATTGATTGATTGCTTCTGTGGACAGGTGTCTTTTATACAGGTAACAAACTGAGATTAGGAGCACTCCTTTTAATAGAGTGCTCCTAATCTCAGCCCGTTACCTGTATAAAAGACACCTGGGGTCCGTTCTTCGTACCTCGCTAACTAAGTTAGCTGGATTTGATTGTTGACGATTTGGCATGATCTTGGATTGTTTGGTTCTTCGAAGCTCATCCTGGACTTGCTGTCATAGCAACAGCTCTGCAAGCTTAAACCTCCTCTGGAGCAGGTTTATTTCATGTAAACAGGATTTAGGCTGCGCTCCTGGCGGGTTATGATTGGTTGAAATGGCGAGGTCACATCTGATTGGTTAAAGAGCACGACTGACGCGGACTGACTCACGTGGGAAAAGAAAAGTATCTTGCAAGAAAGTGTATATATATGACAGGTTCCAAAAAATATTTGGCAGCACAACTGTTGATATTATCCAACATTGATCATTCTAATAATAAATCAGCATATTAGAATGATTCCTGAAGGATCGTGTGACACTTAAGACTGGAGTAACAGCTGATAAAAATTCAGCTTTTCATCACAGGAATAAATTCTATTTCAAAGTATGTTAAAATATATTAAAAAAACAAAAACATTATTTTATTTTGTAAAAACAATTTGCAATATTACTGTTTTTTTCTGTATTTTTAATTAAATAAATGCAGTCTTGATGAGCATAAGAAACTTCTTTAAAGACTATTACAAGTCTTACTGACCCCTAACTTTTGAACGGTAGTGTATAAAAAAATAAAAAAATAAATAAAATAACATATCAAGGAAAAAACATGTAACATGGGCAGCATTAACGCATTTAATGTGTTCACAACTTTTTGCCAGCCCTCTCTCCTTGCTTTTCCAGCCTTTGCAGTGTTCCCTTGCGTTTTAAATAAACTCTGAAACTCCTGAAATCCCTCAATCAAGAGTTCTTGCTCTGCTGCAGAAAAATACTGAGCGCGCTCCTTCGTCATGTTCGCCGACCAATCAAAGAGTTGCCGATCAATGTTTCTACTATCGATACGTATCCCCTTTTAAGCCACCCAGTGATCTCAAATAACTTCATCCAGCTATACTAATCATCAACAACAGGTGCGTTCGGAGAACCGGAATAGCGAGCTCATAGTTAGCGCGATGATTTGATCTTAGATGTGTCATTTGATCTTGGATGTAGTAAGCGAGGTACGAAGAACGGACCCCTGGATTTCATAAATCTTGCTGATTGATAGTGGATCAAATACTTATTTCGCTCATTAAAATGCAAATCAATTTATAACTTTTTTTTAAAAATGTGTTTTTCTTGGTTTTTTTTTGTTGTTATTCTGTCTCTCACTGTTAAAATAAACCCACCATTAAAATTATAGACATTTCTTTGTCAGTGGGCAAATGTACAAAATCAGCAGGGGATCAAATAATTTCTTCCCTCACTGTATATAAACATCACACATACACATGTCCAGCAAGCAACTATAATGTGAAAGCACCAAGGGCTTTTCTTTCAAGGAGGTAAGGGAAGCAGTGTCTCCTTAACATATTATTTGTAGTACAAAACTAAAACAACACTAATATTACAAAATATAACGTATAAATCCCTAGTTTTTCTAAAGAAACATTGTCCAACAGCGACACCAGGAGTCCGTGTTTCTCTAACCTCCCATGAGCCCACTGAGTTTTAACAGACCCCTAAAGCGTGCGGTGAGTTTGGTGGGGGGTAATTGAGAATGAATGGGGAAAAGTCAGTGGAGAGTAGGCAATGCCTCCATTGTAATATGATTGGATATGTTTGGCTATGATTGATTTATGTGACAAATCCTGCCACTTGTGTTTGTGCATGTTTCACATTTGTGAATCAGTCTGAATGTTAATGGGAAGACTAATTAAAGGAACCGTATGTAAGAAATTTATGTCAGTTAATCATAAAATGGCCCTGACATGTCACTAGACATTAAGAAATCATGTTCATTTCAAATACTTATATCACTGACAACAGTGGTCCGGCCAGGATATTGTCATTTAAAAGTGAGAGTTGCAGCCCTCAACTGATGTTATTGTTGTCATTTTGTGTTTTGGTCTGAGGCGCCACCCTCCAGCTATCTACCAATCACGAAATCAGTAGAGTTTCGTGAGACGGGTTGCCAGCTCTGTTACAGCTGCCGCTATACGAACGGTGTCGGATAAAACATGTATAACGTTACGAAACCTAAAAGACCTCGTTATGAATCCGAAATACGTCGTGACAAAGTCCGAAATAAAACAACGATTGGTATAGGAGATGCCTTTGAAAGATGGAGACGGCTGAAAACGGAGAATAATTTGAAGATAGACGCCAACGTTGCTAATTTTCCCCTGGACAGGTAAGATTCATCTATGTTTGGCTAACTTTGCTTCCGTACACAGTGGATTTTCCACGGTCGGCAGTGCTAAATGTGTTCATAAAAAGCTTTATATCGCACCACTAGCAGGGTATGAAAACAATCTATGTTCCGACTGAAATGTGGTATTACAGTACATTGCGAAATATTTGGCTAATCGCCATTTGTAAATTTTTGCGATACATAATTACTTCGCAAAACATCTCTTGTGAAGCATAAACATAATTAACAGAAGAAAAACAAATTACTGTGTAGGACTCGTCACTTGCCATTGGAAGCTCCTTGTAGCACTAGCAGCCTACTCCTGCAGCTTAGCTGGCAACCTCGAGTCAGGGGGGAGAGGGAGGGGATACACCGTTCTACAGTATTTTGAAAGTGATTGCAGTACCAGTTTTGGCCACAATCCTACATACGGTTCCTTTAAAGAAGTAAACAATTCACACACTTAGATATAACCAATTTGTTATGTCAAAATAAGATTTAAAATAGCTTGAAAACATGATCTGTGGGAGTTTTTTACCATCAGCTTGGTGAAATTTATATCTACTATTATATGTATTTGCATTTACTATACAAATGTTTGTACTGTTTACAAAGTGTTTGGTAGTCTTTAAAGTTCCCATGAAATCAAATTAATTTAAGTTGTTTGGCCTGTAGTATGAATATGTTAGCCTTTAGGTTATCTATTAGATAGTGTGTTTCAAAACAATGACTAAATTTGCATTTACAAGATACAACCATTCAAAACAGTCTCTAACTTCCGCCAATATGAATCAATGATTTTGATGACAACAACCTGCACTTCAGCTTCTCATCAAACTTTCCGTCCAATCAAATGCTCTCGAGCTAATTCGATGCTCCCTGCCAACTACACTATAAATATACACTGAAGCTCTGGCTGAAATTGCTCACTTGTTCACAGAATTAGTATTTTTTTGTACGGTGAATGGGGGATATATAGGGAATAGGGAAAGATTCAGACAGATTCAGTGTAAATATGCTTTCTATTGGGGCGAAAGAAGTCTGGTTTTGTGCAGTTTCACACAAACCACCACAGCGCACATACACTGTGAGTCGGCGTAGACCATAAACATAAAACGTATCAGACCCATTTGAGTTTTAGACATAATGCTATATTTTATAGCGATATGGATGATTTGTGGCTGTCATCCACTCTTGGCTTAACCAAGCTCAACAGCTGTGATATAAACAAAACGCTATTGGCTATTCTAAAAAGGGGACGGAACTGCTGGATATGTCCTGCCCTGTCTTCCGGTTTCAGTTGAAATTACGTCAACACATAGAATAACGCTTCATGTTTCAAAGCACTTCAGTGGACCTTTAAATTTGAATTTGCTATTTTTTATCTGTCAAACTGTATAGTTTTGATCATGATTTGGTTGTCAAATCCCAAAAGATTTCTCTGATCCTAGGCCAAAATCTGTAGTCTTTGATTGCTAGTTTAACATCTTCACCGACAGCCCATTAAGGACCACAGCGATCAAATGTTACCTTTGATCAGGGCCGTAACCACCGTAGACATTGAGGGGCACAAGTCTCCCTTCTCAGATGACCGTCAAATCAAGAACCATTTGGAGATGCAATTAGTGCAACAACAACAAACCACCACTTGGTCAGCTTACATTGTGTTAATTTTTTTTGTTCTATTTTCCTTTTCAATACAAGCCATGATTAAAATGAATGCTACAGCCAGCTCACTATTACCGAAAACTCATGGATGTAAAGAATGTAAAACTCTTATAGTTCAGGCATGGTTGTAAAAATACAGGCATCCGATAAGACTGGAAACACTGTTAGAGAATTTTTTTTAAAGGTGCATTTCTGGCAACCACAGCTGCCAGATGTTTTTAACCGTAATTTGACAGGATTTTTTTGGTGTAATTTACTATTTAAAAGGCAGCAGTTATCATTTTTTTTTTATAACTAAATGTTGTTTGTTGGTAAAGTTTCCAAAGAGAGAGAGTAAGTAAGAGTTCATTTCTATTCCACACGCTCTTCAGCAAAGCTAATCACCTCAGTGGCTAGTCCCTTCACCTCGACTCTATCGTGCACAATCAAGACTTCCAGGTGCGGACTGATAACTTTTGTGAGAAAGATGGAGTGTAGTAGCTCATTCCAATTATCAACTAATTTCTCTTCCTTTCTCCTCGTTGTCAGATTTTGACTCATGCCTCTATTAGTTGTGTGAATTATATCAGGTTTTTTCTCCTTCCTCCAGTGCATTCTTGTGTGTGTGTGCGTCTGTGTATGTAAGAGAGAGAAAGAGTGTGTTTTTCGATTTTTCAAATCTAATTTAAGCAGGAATTTTCTAAGCTTAACTCCTGTTCACAATGTATGTGCAATTATTCTTTCTACTGCTGTTTTTCTCTTGCTAGTTTTTATTTGAGATGGATGTGCTAAGCAAATGCTGTGTATCTTGGCTAATAAAATGTACATTAATTGTCACACGACATAAAGTAAACTAATTGGCTTGGCGAATAAAGATCATATGTGGAAATGACCAATTTAGTACTAATTATTCTACTTTACCCCCAGATGATCTTGTGTCTTTGTAACCTTTTGGATATGTTTCTGTATGACTGTGTAGCAAATGCCAAGGTCACTATTGATATTGTCAAGACATAGATGATACTGAGATATGCAAATGAGAAAGTGTTTGATTAGCATATCTGTATCTTGCAAGAAAATGTGTGAAAGGCGAAAACAGAGGTAAAAACAAGCATGAAAAACACTATACATCAAACACGCCTCAGGTAATGAGACCATAAAACCCCCTCAGTGGACAATGGTTGTGATATTTGGTGGTAAATTAGGAGGAAATACTGAAAAAAAGAAAACACATCCCTTTTGTAGCCAAACAAAGCGAGGCATTCTATTTCCTGTCATTTTGTAATTGGTTAAGGGCATGGTGGGATATTGAGCAGCTTTAAATGCCTTCATTTATTTGGCTGATTTCTAGTACTCCAGAGCCATGGTGCTCTGTGAGCAGCCAAAAAAATCCATTGGAAATTCTCCCATGTGACAGAACAACAAATGTGCTCTGCTTTTGGGTAATTGCCTCTTTATTGATAAATGAACAAGTGTGATCATGGCAACCTCTCTAACCAGTTGCACATTAAATATTAACTTTTTTACTGAGGTCATTTCTGCAACCAAGAATCACTTCTTGCAGAAAACCGAAAATCCTGCAGCCGTGTCAATGCTTCATTTTCTAATGGTTGCATTTCTTAACTGATTCCCATTTTCTTCCAATTACATTTCTCCCAAAAAAATAAATAAATGTCATATTTGCATGTGCTCTTTATTGGGGGCGGTGGAGGAGAAGGAGTGTGAAAACAGAAGCTGGTTGTTATCTACATATTGAGGAGAAGCACTCTTTATTGGAAGGACACCACATTTGGACCTTATAACAAGTGCAGAGGACACTGAAAATACTTGAGGCACAATAAATAAATGTCACATCGCTGACAATCAGTCGCCACAGGGTCTGTTTACAAAGTGTAAGCTTAAGTCACCTTCGGCTGACATGTTTCAAGCCATGTTAACTTGTGTTGACACATTCGAATGCCTGTGAGTTACCTGATTCGGTGTTATGTTATCTTCGCTGGAGGATGTTGTGTAATCCATCACGATTTCTCCCCATAATTTAGTGTAGGTTTAGTTTCACTGTCAGAGCACATCTCAAACTGGCTTAAATTAAGGGCTGCCATTTGGCATAATGCTGTCAGGTTTTTGTCCCACTTTTCTTGTATTATTATTACCTGTGTAGCCTCCTTTGGGGATTTGTGCGCCACAAGTGAAAAACTTTAATTGAGGGTTATTTTATGTATTAGCTTCTATTCCCTAGAGACAAAAATGCTTCAAAAAATGTCAGAGGGAAAAAAGAGATTTAGAACGAAAAAGAAAAGAGTGCGCGGTGACAGACTCCTGGGCTATAGATCACTCTGACACATCCTGATATGGAGCCTAGTCTACCGGCTTCATTAAATATTCAGTTACCCTTCAATTACACCAGGGCCAGCATGATTTATGCTTTTACGTTTTAATTTCAATTAAGCAACCTGTTTAGCCAATGTCCCGTTGTATGCTCGAGTAACAGGCAGGGGGAAAAACTCAATTACGCCCTACAACATGTTGATTCGCTATATCAGAAATTGGCTAATACATTTCTTGTCTAGACACATCCTGCTCCTGTTCGCGCCTCGACTTCCTCCAAAATCTACTTTCAGTGTCCACTGGGCCCTATGCGCACACACCAAACGCATGGAACAAAAACAATTAGATTAGCCCTGAAACCAGAGGTTTTATTTCATAAGTAAAACGCACCATATAGTGATACTGGATAGAAATGAGCTGCAAACCCGTAGTAGGAAGATAACACGATTTTATTCTATAGTATTTGTCTTCAGGGCAGAAATTAAAGAGAGCGGCAGAGACACAATATGGTCTCACAGGATAGTCGAGCTCAGCAGGCGGCAACAGGTAAGAGAGAATAAACCGTAGAGACTGTTCTCTTTTTCATATAAAAAGCTGTGAACATGTTTGGTCTAAAGTGTGCCTCTGAATTGCTTCTAAGAAGCACTGGCTTGAGATATTGGTAGCTACAGTACTGCAATAACACACTAATTGAAAGAAATTAATGCATTTTCAGCAAGAATGCAGTAAAAAAAAATTTAAAATGGAAGTGTTTTTCATCAAAGAATCCTGAAACAATGTATTACAGTTTTGACAAAATATTAAAAATGTTTCTTGATCACCAAATCAGCGTATTAGAGTGATTTCTGAAGGACCATGTGACACTGAAGACTGACTGCTGAACATTTTTCTTTGCCATTATAAGAATAAAATACATTTTAAAATATATTAAAATATATTAAAACATATCTGAGGGAACTTTTTCACAGGAAGCGAAATATGTATCAATAAGTAGATATCACTGCTGTTTCCAACAGAAATAAACACTAGAGGTGGTAAAACAGCGAGTGCTTAACTATAATTATGATTACAGCTCCATACCTTTTGCTTTTCAGATGTAACAAGCTTGCTCGGTAGCTCAGCCGTCACCGAATTGGACTTAGGATGCAGAATCCTTGGATACAAATCCTGTGAAAAACATGACTCATGATGAAAGAGATGAAAGATGAGACTAGATAAAACAGCATACTTGCAATTGTGTTTTTACGTCACATTTGCTTCATACTATCAAGTAGAACTGCAGTGACAAAACCAATGTCACATAAAACATACCATATGTGTGTCTGTTCCGGGGAAAACAAACAAACACTCTTTTAGTGCCACTCAGTCGACATTTCACATCAAATATTCATATACACCAAATGAAATATACATGGCGGTACGTTTCGGCTAAGGGCAAAATCTCATCATGATATGTTTTGTATGCTGTATATCAGCGCACTGCCTTTAGACTTTTGACTGAATTGCTTAGCAACTTTTATGATGGCTGTTAATATTTATTAAATAATATTATTTAATGAATAATATTTTATATTAATAATTGTTGATTTAATAATAGCATTTAGTATTTTAGTATTTAGTATTTGTGTTCAGGGCAGAAATTAAAGAGAGCGGCAGAGACACAATATGGTCTCACAGGATAGTAAAGCTCAGCAGGCGGCAACAGGTAAGAGAATAAACCGTAGAGACTGTTCTCTTTTTCATATAAAAAGCTGTGAACATGTTTTGTCTAAAGTGTGCCTCTGAATTGCTTCTGTGTAGCAATTGCTTAAGATAGCTACAGTAATGCAATAACACACTAATTAAAAGAAATTAATACTTTTTAGCAAGAATGTGGTAAACTATCTACAACAAATATTAATAATTGTTGATTTAATAATTGTATTTAGTATTGTGAATCAGTGAGTGTTCGTGATAGGTATTTTAGTTACATTATTCTGCCATTAGATGGCAACAAGAGACTCTTTTTATGAGTGAGTCAGCAGTAAAGACTTTTATATTGAAAGAGACTGAAACAAGGAGGTAAACAAGGAAGTTATTTTTACTTTCAACAACACATTGTAAGACACGCCTAACAAATTCACTGAGCAGTGCTGTCATCAGAAATCACTCTTAACAGATGAAAGGATATTACGACAAAGATAACGCTTTCCTCAGTGGACATTCAAACTAATGTTTTATTGGAAATATGACATAGAGCTGAAGAATGCATGCTGTATCAGATGCAGGTAATCACACTCGCTCAGTCCATCTTTCTGTTGTAATACTCTACATAATACAGTGAGCTTTTAATACAGTAATACTGTCACAAGGACGGACTGAGACGAGCGGATCCATTCGCAGCATTTATTAGATAAGACAAAACAAAACAAACACACAGGGGCAAGCAGAAATCGTAGTCAAAACACAGGCAGAAAGGTCGGGGCTGGCAGCGAGAATCAAACACGGGAGGGAGTCCAGGAATCAAACACGGGAAAACAAACACGGGAAGAAACGCTCAGAAATGCAGCCGGGGCAATACAAGACTTCGCCAAGAGCTAGGTGTGAGAGTGGTTTATATGCAGTCCTAGAAATGAGGTGCAGGTGTGAGCGGTAATCAGTGCAGTGAGAAACAAGGAGCAGGTAAATGCAGTGATTAGTGCAGTGGCTTGTGGGGAATGAAGTCCATGATGTGTAGTGCAAGAGTTTATGATGACAGGACGACTCAATTTGTGACAGCCTTGGCGGCCATCTTGGCCGGGAACTCAGGAACGGCGGCCATCTTGGCCGGGAACTCAGGAACATCGGCGGCCATTGTGTGTGCAAACTCTGGCGTGGCAGCCATCTTGCGTAGTGGCTCTGAGCTGGAGTTTACTGTGGGAACATTGTTGTCCTCTTCTTTGATTCCCACAGTAAAAGGAGAGCCACTAATTGGCAGAGCAATGTCAATGTAAATTTGTAAAGTCCAGTTAGGTGCAAACATGGGCATGAGTGAAGCCAATGGCTCTAAGAGTCCTCCACGGATGAAAATCATCAGGCAAGCCTCATCCATAGTAGACTGATTTGCCAATTCAATAAAGTCCATTGCATACTCCTCAACAGACCGCTCACCTTGTTTGAGACGCATGATCTGTACTGTTGAATTCGTGCTGGAACCGGATGACACCATACTAGCTGCTGGATCCTTGTAGTGGCGAGGTCTTCTGTCACAAGGACGGACTGAGACGAGCGGATCCATTCGCAGCATTTATTAGATAAGACAAAACAAAACAAACAAGCAGAAATCGTAGTCAAAACACAGGCAGAAAGGTCGGGGCTGGCAGCGAGAATCAAACACGGGAGGGAGTCCAGGAATCGCACGGGAAGAAACGCTCAGAAATGCAGCCGGGGCAATACAAGACTTCACCAAGAGCTAGGTGTGAGAGTGGTTTATATGCAGTCCTAGAAATGAGGTGCAGGTGTGAGCGGTAATCAGTTCAGTGAGAAACAAGGAGCAGGTGAATGCAGTGATTAGTGCAGTGGCTTGTGGGGAATGAAGTCCATGATGTGTAGTGCAAGAGTTTATGATGACAGGACGACTCAATTCGTGACAAATACAATAAGCTTTTAATGAAGCAACTCAACGTTCCTTCATTGCTGTTTAACTGTCAACTTGAGATTTGAATCCATGGCAGAAGTAAGTAGTTCTGCAAGAGGGTTTTTAAAGACACTCCGTTGTTGTTTCTTATGTATTTACACACTCGTGCAGTCAAATTGTTGTATAAACGCAATATCACAGTCGTAGCCATGTGACATAGCTAGACATGCGATTATCTATGGCCGAATCACAGCCGCGCTGATATACAGCCATATTGCATGTTTACAAGTTTCATATTCCTATATATCCTCAGTATAAGTCAGTTTGGAATAATTCATTGGATAAAATGTATGTACTTGTTTATCATAGTATCCAGAAAAAAATATATTATTACACAATTTCAAATTCCTGTGTAATAATTTGAGTATAACTGTCAAACACAAACACATGTCTATAAGCTGCATTTAATTACAGCTAACCAAACACCACAAATCAATTCATATTTTAATACCAGGCATTCATCTGTTTCTTTTTATGCAACAGTAAACTGTAACCCTAGAATCCATACTTCAAGCATGCCAAAGTAAATAATCTCATAAATAATATTGAAATGAAGTCTTCTCCATGTGATATCAGCCACCCCTGACGGTGCAGCTTCATACCAGCAATAGCAGGGTGTCTTACATTACTATTTAATAACATTCAGCAAATCAGCAAGTGGTGGGACAGAGCCCATCCTACCATATGCGTATAGCATGTTTGACTGTGTGCACTTTCGAACACAAATGTTCATACACATAGGCTGTGCAAAACATAGTGGAGAGAGTGTTGAATCTTCAGAAAGCTATTTTTGCGGCGCAGATTGTTCAGGCAGGGTGGCAGATGATGAAATGCCATAAGCTGAGGGAAGGAAAATAGGTCATACACGTCAGGTTCTTGGCTTCATTCTCCGACGTGTCATCACCTGAGGTGCAAAATGAAGAAAAATTGCACATAACTAGACACATGCCCAAGGTGCTGATTGTTTTTAGGGGTTTTGGTTTTGGGTGGGGTACGAATTACGTCCATCCAGGCATGGCTCCCCGTTGTATTTTTTCAAGCTTATTGTATGCAGATGGTCACTAAAAATTGTATTTTCTAACATCGAGAAGATGGCTTTCTGTGATGTAAATGTGAGAGACTAAACAGTCATGTGCTTTCCTGGGTTTCCTCCTGCTGCTTCTCTAAATTTTGATTTACACAGATCAAGGAAGTGCTAGACAAACAGTCTGCTGCCTATGAGTCAGCATACCCTAGCCTTCCATGGGTCTGGAGGACACTCTCTGTTTTTCATTTTGCCACACACATATGTATATATAACACCACAAATAGAAAATGTTACTCAGCTAGCATGCACTGTAAAGGTCCTTGCCATTTTTTTCGTATCCAAAATTTTGGATGCATTTTTTAGATGAACCCAAGCTGACAGACACAATGTAAGATTGTCTTTATTTTTTAACGTGCAAACATTTCTGACGAGAATTTTAGACTTAAGAAGAATCTTAAGTCTGTTACCATATCTAAATACGTGTATCTCTTTTTGTACATTTTTTGGTTTTTATCTTATAAGGGCTGTTGATTTTCTGATTGATCTCAGTGTTGATTTTTTAAAATCCCATTGTATAGGAATGACTTGTTAATTTCACTTCTGAATCAGTGTTTTTTGAACAAATCAGTTGAATGAATGATTCAGTTCAATGGATCAATAACTTCAATGAATGATGTGTTAATATTGCAATAACGTGACTGAGCAGTATGTGCAATATTGAATGAGTCATGCAACTCTGTTGTATGTGAGATAAACAGTTTATATTATGAATACTGCAATAACTTAACACTGTTTAATGTGAGTCATGTGACTGTTGAATGTAAGACGTCTTATGTGTGTCTGATTCTGTCATCTGTTTACTATTTATCTACACTATGCACCTAAAGGATTGCATTCAATTTCGTTGTTCATGTTATGACAATAAACATATTCAATTAAATTCAATTCACTTATTAATTTCTTGAATTAAGCAGTATTTTTGAGTGAATTAGCTAAATGAACGATTCAATGACTTATACAGTCAGTTCTTTTTTATTTCCTAAATGAAGCAATATTTTTAAATAAAGAGCTTTTATGAACAAAAAAAATTGAATAAATAATAAATGAACTTAATTATGCACTAATAAAGACAGTGGTTCTTTTCTTAAATAAAGCTGCATACATTGGCTAGCATGTCACCAAGTGCCACTAAAGGCCGTTTTTAATTTGAAACATTCTTGGAAAGCAACATTCAAATCTTTATGACACTGTCAGTGACATACTAAAGCATCTCATTTTAGAATTCTGGAAAAGGATGCACCTTCACTGTGAGCCTTCCAGCTAAGAAGCACCCAGTAAGTTGCTTTGTTCCTTCGAATCAGCGTTAAATGACTCAGCTGAATAAATCAGTGATTCACTTGCTGTACCCTACTGATGTAACTATGAGACCAGCAGAAGGAATCACTGAAAAATCCCCACCACCAATACACAGACTGATAGTCTATCTGAAACAAACAGGTGTATATAACTTTCTTCTTTCAGTCAAATCCAGTCGTAGTTATATTAAAATGGTCCTGGCTTCCAAGCTTTATAATGGCAGTGGGTGGGTGTTTCTGTGCAACAGTCCAAAAGAAGTCCAATAAAACATCCACCCATAATAAAACACGGCTCTTGGGTGAATAAAGGCCTCCTGTAGCGAATCGATGCCTTTTTGTAAGAAAAAAATGTACATTTAAAACATCATGATCCCTTTTCTATAGCTTGTACTAGCTGTCATACACGGAAACCGCTCCAGGTGGATGACGTAGGATGTATGCACTGTGCATGCGCCGCTGAAAAAAGACAAATGCGGAAGCAGAGAGAAGAGAGAAACAAAACACTGATCACAAATTACAAGTAAAAAAGGTATTTGTAAATTTTAGGAGCACCTAATTTCGTTTTAGTAATGCGCCGATCTTGATTCTTCATGGTCAATTCTTAATGCAGATGTTTTACAAGCAAATGGGCTGATTCTGAAAGCCTTTTTTATATATATTTATTTTACACCTTAAGCAAGGGACAAGAATGAATGAAAATATGAGTACATGAACAAGGTTTATTTTCTCTATTATAGTTACAGCCATTTAAAGAGGTTAAAGATAAAGGGTTAAAGCCATTTAGAGGCAACCACTGCATTTTTAAACAATCTACAGTATAAACAACAAAAAATAAATGACACTTCTTTCTTAGTCGTGTAGACAATAAATGCAGGCATGATCAAAGTAGGCTACTCTTTCAATATTCAAAGTGCAAATGACCGAATTTTTCTGATACAGAGCTATAGACACAATACAGCTTATTATAGCCCACATACTAATAACAGCCTAGATATTTTATGTAGTCTAATTTGCGCACATTGGGCAGTCGCTCTTTTAACGTGGGGTATTAAAATTGCTTTTGAATGCGTGTGAGAGTTTTACTTTTGGTTTCGTTTTAACGATACCGCGTGCATTCTACAATACAAGAGATTACTTTAACAAAACCATTTGAAAGTGGGAGAACACCAACGGGATTTTGAAAAGTGTCCCGAGTGGAAATTATGCCCCTGCGTGAGTGGAACTCTGCCGCTGAGTTATCATCTGATGTGAATTTATGCGGCGATGTACAGTATATTGAGACGGAGGCGGCAGAATTGTATCTGACAGAATGTACGCTGTAGCACGAAATATATTTCTTCAAAAGCAGATTGTGGAGACCTTTTAATTGTCCACAATCAAAGGAGAGAACGGTGAACCTGTCACTGTATCAGCTCACAACAGTCTGTGCAGTAGTTAGGCTAGCCAAAGTTTTGTAAAGAAATGAAAGTAAGTCGCACCACAACAATTACTCACACTCGCACAAATGCTCCCAAATATAATTTGAAGATTAAATTTTGGGAGCATATGCGACCAAAATGGTCGCAATTTTGAGCCCTGCTAAAGTAAAGAAACTTTTCTTCCTTTGCTCCTGTAAACAAACGTAGGTTTTTTTTTTTTTTTTGCGAGATCAGCGTCACATCCTACGTCATCCGTCCAGAACGGCTTGCACATATGACAGTTAGCGCAAGCTAGAGAAAAGTGATTATTACATTTTAAATATGGATATTTTTCTTACAAGAACACATCAATTCACTACAGGAGGTCTTTATTCACCCCCAGGAGTGTGCATATTTTTATTATGGATGACCTTTATTGAACTTCTTTTGGACTGTTGAACAGAAACACTCACCCACTTCCATTATAAAGCTTGGAAGAGCTAGGACCATTTTTAATATAACTCAGATTGGATTCGACTGAAAGAAGTTAAATAACAATTGAATTGCATAGCCTGACTCTTGTTGTGAACTTTTTATATTATTATTTTATGATATACCAAGTTAGAAGGTTCATGTAAAGTTTACAACAATAACAGAGAGATAATTTCTTTAATATGTAAATAAAATGGGCACTAAAAGGAATCAAATTAAAAGTTTGTGAGTTGAAATCGAATCAGGAATTGTGTATCGATATCCAGCCCTACATAACAGCATCAAAACAAGGGCCCTTAACACATCGCTCCCACTCCCCAAACTCCCATCTTACCTCAGTCCAACTTCAATTTACTTTCTCATTCATTCTCCTCCAAACTCCAAATAAGAAAGTGCGTGAGTTCAGAAGATCACCCTTAGGGCTTTGTTATTTTGGTGCCAAGTACTCTTTCTCCCTCTCTGCATTTTCAGTCTTGCTTGGAATTCCATTTACCAGCTATATATTAAACTTAGGAGTTTCGCAACGTTGAGGGATTTTCTTCACAGGCCCGTGTTGGCCACTCACATCAAACTGTGTCACCAATTATTAGGCCTAAGCAGAGGGGCCCAAACACAGCAATTCAATCGAGAATTTACAAAGGGACCTGTCAGTGCCAGAGGATGGGAGGATGTCAAAGAGAAATGCACAGTGACTAATTGGGACATGTCTCCCATCCCATATGGATCCCTCTGCAGCGAACAGTTGGGCTGGCAACTGAGGCAACCGTGTGCTGTTTGAGATACACTGAAGCACTGTCAGTTCAAACACATGAGCTAACCAGGATTTCCCACATCACTGAAAATTGCCACACATGAGGTGACTGCATATAATTTAGATTTAGAAGTTCTTCTAACAAGAATCCCGGTGTGATTGCATGCTGGCCAGCAGAGGGGGCTCAGATGGAATGCTAGTGTGACTTAAAGACCATTACAAATCTTATTAACCTGACCCATGAATATTAATTAGGTGCATTTATTAATATTAATGATGTAGGTTGAATTGATAAAAGGCATCTAGGTGGGCACTAGCCATTTTAGGGAGCTGTTAAGAGCTGAGATGCACACACAGTAAAAACAGCAAAACGCAAAACAAAAATATAGCCTAATAATGATAATCTTAGAAAAAAGTAGAGCAGACTGCTAACCTTTTGCTCTATGCCCACTTAGGGAAAAACAGGTAGACTTGTTACCACATTTTGAAGCTACAATCTGAGAACTGGGTCAGTGGAGTTTGGATTCAGGGTTCACTGAAGTCAAAGTCAATTCCAAAAACATTGATTTTGCCACCTTAAGTATACAGCACTTATTGTCAACTTGTCCAGTTCATGGGGCCTTTGCCCCATTCCCTCCGGCTATGTCTGGGTCAGTCAGTGCAAATCAGAACAATCATAACAAGGCTTTGTACATTTGTCACACTTCAGACCGATAAAACCTACAGTCCTCCAAAGGCTGTTGGATAGAATAACTGGCATGGGATGCACTGTGAAGTTTCTTCAAGAAGCTTTACAATACATTGCCTTCAATACATTGAGTTCTCTACAATCAGACATTGGTACAAACTGCTGGTTTCGTCTGGCCAGAGGAGAACTGGTCCCCCGACTGAGCCTGGTTTCTCCCAAGGTTTTTTTCTCCATTTCTGTCACCTGTGGAGTTTTGGTTCCTTGCCGCTGTCGCCTCTGACTTGCTTAGTTGGGGACATTTTCCAGCGATATCCTATACTATTTGAACTGAACTGACGATGATATCACTGAATTAATTGATGAACTGCCTTTAACTGAAAATTGATTGTTTACCCCTGCTGAAAAAAACAGCATATGCTGGTTAGGTAGGTTTTGGTGCTGGGATGCTGTTTTTTTTGCTGGTTTATGCTGGTCCTTTGCTGGTTAATGCTGGTCCTTTGCTGGTTTATGCTGGTCATGTTGCTGGTCAAGGACCAGCATAAACCAGCAAAGGACCAGCATAAACCAGCATAAACCAGCATCCCAGCACCAAAACCTACCTAACTAGCATATGCTGTTTTTTTCAGCAGGGACAATAATGCGTTACTTACACACTATTGTGCTGTTTAAATACTGTGCAGTTGCTTTGACACAATCTGTATTGTTAAAAGCGCTATATAAATAAAGGTGACTTGACTTGACTTGACTTCACAGTTTGTATCTGAATTACCATTCATTGCACACTCAAATAAACTCTTTTGGTTTACATTGCATGTAATGTAAATTTTTAGGTTCTTTAATGACTGGTGATCTCATTTACTGTAGTCGACTTTATTTATTTAATTAGCAAAGCAACAGTAAAGATTGATGTTAAACATTTCATCACAGTAGGACCAGGACTCGCAGTACTAGCAGTAACATTAAAAAAGTTTTTTTTTTAAAGTAACAACATTTACCTTAAGATACCAAACAACCAATGTGCTTTAACATTTTAATTTAGTACCATATGATTTGTGTCAGATGCAGATTCTTGAACAAGATATGCCCATCTTTACAGAAACCACATAACCAGTCTGTTTTTCCAAAATTAGGCATAATTATTGGAATAATTTGAATTCATAATAATCCTACTACCATATTGTAGTCAAATAGCACATATGAACTAGGACTAATGGATGGAGTATTATTTCAAATGTCAAAGAAAGACATTTAATCAATTAAGGAATGCTCACTTCGCATATCCGGTTTCAGTGACTCATAATAAATTTGTGTTGACTGTTTCTCATTTCAATTTAAGTCTCAGAGAATAAGTAGAAATTACACAGACAAAAGGCTGCAAAGGTTCAGAGTGAAATTGTCTTTCATTTGTGATGGATTTCAGTGCTTTTTTTCTGAATTTGTTGACTTGAAAAATCACGTTTCCCCTTCTTTGGCAACAATCCTCTGCTAATATTCAATTGCTATTAGTAATTGAGGTGCCTCATCCCCATATCTGCTCACCTCAGACATTTTACAGAAAAAAAGCCAAATGCCTTTGCTTTTTCTAGCAACAGATAAGCTTTCTAACTGGCTTACATGTGCTGTAATTCTTAATATTGAGTCAGAAATAGCAGCTTTTGTAGTTAAAGCCATACTGGGAGAAAAGCAAATTTAATGTCACCACACGCCATGGCTCCATAGTGTGATAAATGTACATGAATCACCTGTAATTTGTTTGTACAGATCAAAGTGGCAAAGGCACAGTCAGACCTCAACCACCCTGAATGAGCTGTCAATAAGAACTTGTACCTAATGATATCATATGTAACCAGCATTACAAAATGTCCACAGCAGTCAAGAGGCTAATTTTGGTTAGAGGCTAAAATAAATCGATAAACCAAATCATTTTTACCTTCCAAAGTAGCCAAGCAAAACTCTATATTCTTAAAAACCATCTAGTCTGGGTTTTAATTTTCCCCTTTTCATACAATAAAAAGGACAATTTCGGTTGCAAATCTGTACTATATTTTGTTTCATGTTTCATAAGAAAATGTGGTTTATTAATGCAATTGCATTTAGACCTATTGTGCATTATTAAAATAAGTTTCGCCATCCCCTTATGGATTGTATGCAATTAACATTTTTTCTCTCTTAGTATTGGCGATTATGTGTTGAGACTATAGAATATGCAAAGTATAACATGCAAGGTATCTCACAATTAAGACTTTAGAGTTAGTAGGCTATCATTATTTACAGTGCCTTATGAAAGTATTTATACCCTTTCAATTTTTTTCCATTTAGTTATGTTGCTGCCTTATGTTAAACTGCTTTAAATTACTTTTTTTCCACATCAGTCAACACCATAATGGCAGAGCAAAAAACAAATATTTAACATCTTTGCAAATGTATTAAAAATAAAAAACTTAATTGATTTCATTGCATAAGTATTCATACCCTTATCTGGGACAGCTGAAATTTAGCTCAGGAGCATTTATATTGCTTGTAGATGTTACTACACTTCGAGTGAAGTTAACCTGTGGCGAATTCAACTGAATGGGTATGATTTGGAAAGGGACACATGTCTTAATAAAAGATCTAACAGCTGAAAATGCATATCAGAGCAAAAACCAAGCCCTGAGGTAAAAAAAAAAAAAACTGACTGTAGAGCCTAGAGACAGGATTGCATCAATCCACACATGTAGGGAAGAGTTTAGAAAAAAAAAAATCTTGCTGCATTGAAGGTTTACAGAAGCATGTAGTCTTCACTACCCTTAATGGAAGTTTGAAACAACCACAACTCTTCCTACAGCTGGCCTTCTGGTCACACTGAGCAATTGATGGTTAAGGGCCTTGGCTAGAGTGGTGACCAGTTACCTGATAGTCACTCTAGTTGAGCTCCATGATCATATATGCAGATGGAAGAAACTTACAGAAGGACAAACATCACTGCACCATTCTGGGCATTCCACCAATCTGGGCTTTATGGTGGTGTGGCAAGACTCAATCATCTCCTCAGGCAAGACACATGAAAACACCCTTGGAATTTGCAAAACAGCATCTAAAGGACCCTCAGACTGTGAGAAACAAGATTCTGTGGTCTGATGAAACTCAATTCCAAGCATCGTGTTTGAAGGAAACCAGGCACTGGTCTTCAACTGCAGAGTACCATCCCCAAAATAAAGTGTGCTAGTAGCAGCCTCATGCTGTGGGGCTGTTTTTCAGTGGCAGGGACTTAGGGACTCTTCAGAGTAGAAGAAAAGCTCAAGGCACCAAAATATTGAGATAGCCTTAATGAAAACCCAGTCCAGAGCATTCAGAACCTCAGAGGTTCACCTCCAACAGAACAATGACCCTACGCACACAGAATGAGTGGCTTATAGACAACTTTGTGAATGTCTTTGAGCCTGGGCTTGAACCCAATCAAACATTTCTGGAGAAACCTGAAAATGTCTGCCAGTTCCCATCCAAGCTGACAAAGCTTGAGAGGTGAAGAGGTGAGGCGAAGAATGGCAGATAATTGCCAAATGTTGTACTGAGTAGTGAGGGTATGAATACTAATGCATTATACTTATTTCAGTTAAAAAAAAAATAGATTTATGAAGTTGTGACAATTCAGTTTTTGCTTTGCCATTATGGTGCATGGAGTGTAGATTGATGTGAAAAAAAGTAATTTAAAACAGTTTAACATAAGGCAGCAACATAACAAAATGTAAAACAAATGACATACTTTTGCAAGGCATTGTACAGTATTTCAGTAGCACTAACAAAAATGGCTGAAATGATTGTATCATTATCTCAGAAGCACCAGGGTCTTATACAGAGAATTACAGTACCTGATTCTGATGCTGTATGCAAAATGCAAGAGAAAATGTAGGAATCTGGCAATTAAATATTTAAAGCTTAACTCAGCATGAGTCCAAGCAGAACTGAATTGGGGTTACTGAGTTTACATTTTAAATATAATTTAGTGAAATTTTAATGAACTTATCACAGAGGTACACAAAGCATGGATAGAAAAATGAATGCATTTAGTAGCACCCCGTCCTGGGAGATCATCATCCATTCGCGCTTTAGATATGAAAGGAAAAACCAAAGGCCCAAATCTCCTGGCTCTGTACCCATCCACTTGTAGTGTCGAGAAAAGCTTTTCACAGATTCAGCAAATCATTCCTCAAGTCATCTCAGTCAAAGGATATGAAACGTAAACAAACTATAAAACCGCAAGCTCTACTGTGGTTTACGCAACTCTCAAAAGAAAGCAGCTTGCTCCAATTAGAAAATACATTTCTTGGCTTTAAAGCGATAGTTCACCCAACATGAACCTCACCCTCAAGCCATCCTAGGTGTATATGACTTTCTTTTTTCAGAAAAATACAATTGGAGTTATATTAAAAAATGCCCTGGCTCTTTTTTCTACACTTTATAATGGCAGTGAGTAGTGGTCGAGATTTTAAAGCAAAACAAAGTGTGTCTATCCATTATAAAAAGTACTCCACATGGCTCCAGGGGATTAATAAAGGCCTTCTGCAGTAAACCAATGCATTTGTATGTGAAAAATATCTATATTTAAATATATTTCATACATTTATGTTTATATTTAATAGATACAGTGGTGTGAAAAAGTGTTGGATTACTGCCACACCTGTTCGCAATCAAGAAATCACTTAAATAGGACCTGCCTGACAAAGTAAAGTAGACCAAAAGATCCTCAAAAGCTACACATCATGTTGAGATCCAAAGAAATTCAGGCAAAAACATGAAACAGTGGTGAACCTTTCCAGGACTGGCCGGCCAACCAAAATTACCCCAAGAGCGCAGCGACGACTCAAAAAGAGGTCACAAAAGACCCCACAAAAACATCTAAAGAACTGCAGGCCTCTCTTGTCTCAGTTAAGGTCAGTGTTCATGACTCCACCATAAGAAAGAGACTGGGCAAAAATGGCCTGCATGGCAGAGTTCCAAGATGAAAACCACTGCTGAGCAAAAAGAACATAAAGGCTCGTCTTAGTTTTGCCAGAAAACATCTTGATGATCCCCAAGACTTTTGGGAAAATGCTCTGTGGACTGACAAGACAAAAGTTGAACTTTTTGGAAGGTGTGTGTCCCATTACTTCTGACGTAAAAGTAACACAGCATTTCAGAAAAAGAACATCATACCAACAGTAAAATATGTTGGTGGTAGTGTGATGGTCTGGGGCTGTTTTGCTGCTTCTGGACCTGGAAGACTTGCTGTGATAAACGGAACCATGAATTCTGCTGTCTACCAAAAAATCCTGAAGGACAATGTCCGGCCATCTGTTTGTGACTTCAAGCTGAAGCGAACTTAGGTTCTGCAGCAGGACAATGATCTAAAACACACCAGCAAATCCACCTCTGAATGGCTGAAGAAAAGCAAAATGAAGACTTTGGAATGGCCTAGTCAAAGTCCTGACCTGAATCCTATTGAGATGCTGTGGCATGACCTTAAAAGGCGGTTCATGCTCGAAAACCCACCAATGTGGCTGAATTACAACAATTCTGCCAATATGAGTGGGCCAAAATTTCTGCACAGCGCTGTAACAGACTCATTGCAAGTTATTGCAAACGCTTGATCGCAGTTGTTGCTGCTAAGGGTGGCCCAACCAGTTATTAAGTTTAGGGGGCAAACACTTTTTCACACAGGGCCATGTGAGTTTGGATTTTGTTTTCCTTTCGTAATAAAAAAGCATAATTCAAAAACTGCATGTTGTGTTTACTTGTGTTATCTTTGATTAATATTTAAATTTGTTTGTTGAAACATTAAAGTATGACAAACATGCAAAAAAATAAAAAATAAAAAATCAGGAAGGGGGCCAACACTTTTTCACACCACTGTATTTATCTGCTCTGGAGGAAGCTTACCTGAAATATGCTCTTTAAGGTCAGTTATAGTGATATTTCCACCACTGTGCTGTTTTGCGATTGTTCGCTATGCATTATACATTTTTATTATTTATGACCTATAAATCATACCAATTCTAAGGTCTATAGAGTGCGGTAACCTTGCAGTCCACCGAGGACGGACAGCATGGGGCTGTTTTAATGCTGCTCCAGCCAAATCCCTGCCATCATCTGCTGATGCAGGTTACCTAATGCAGTTTGAGTGTAGAGCTTGTAGGGGTCAGCATTCAGAGCTGATACATGCTCAGGTCAGGCTTTAGACTTCAGATGACATCTATGATGAACTTCCTCTAGTCCTCAGTGACAAGGGCAAAGTGGACACTGTGAAATCCTCAAGCTTTTGTGTGGCTTTATAGGGCATGTGGTTTATTTCGAGTGCAGGTCTAACTGGGTTCTGTATGTGTACATTTGTTGGTGATATTTTAACAATAGCTAACACCTTTGTAGCTTATACATACATATGCATATCAGCCATATGTTTGTGTTTAACTTTAAACTGAATATCAAAATATCTGTAATGAGATCACTTTTTTTCTTCTTTTTTCAGTTTGCCTCTCCTGGTCAGCTTTACTGTGTCAGTGAAGGGCAAAATTTAAATTTGGTTTATTAAAACTCATTTTTATCTCTTAAAAATGAGACTGTATATACAAATTGATTTTTGTAAAATGTATTTTGCCTGGTAAATGTTGTCTAACTGTGACAGCCTGATAAACACATCAATATTGTATATGAGTCCCACCACTGAGAGATGGAATAAGTTAATCATAAATGCAATTTTAAAAACCAAAAGTGGTTTTGTAGTGCGTTTCATCCAAAAAATCCCTTGGGTGTGATGTTCATCTGTTTCAAATATTTGTAAAATATTTAAAATTTTAAATATTGTGTTTGAAAACCACTTATTTGAATCAAATGAGTTGCCACAAGCTCTAATTATGCTGCACGCTGAGCAGCATCAACATATTAAATGAATTACTGTTAACCTTGCCTTAGAATCAGAGAAGTTCTCCTTTAATTTGTTCATTTTCGAGCTTATTATCGAATATTAGTTTATACACAGAGGGATGATGAAAATTAATTGTCCTTGCTTGTGTTTTGGTCTATTTCACACCGACAATTAAAACACAGAAGTTTGAAAAGGCCTTTTATGTGCTTAAATGTGTGTTATACCTTTGTACATTTGTCAAACTTGTGTTGAAAATGTGCTTTACACCCTCTACGCCACCATTAAAACAAACACAATGGCATAACAGACAAATGCTAGAATAATAAGTGAGATATTTTAAAAGAAAAATTCATGAGGGGAAAAAAAAAACTTTGAAAAGACATTACATTGCACACCAGGTGTTTTGTGTTTTTCTCACAACTGAATATATCTGCGGTTGAAAGGAAAACATTTGGCCCAGCCCGGGGCATGTGGTGAGACATTAACAACACCTCAAAGTGACCTCTCCTCTTAACGCTGACTTCAGTTTGGAGGGCAGCACAGTTTGAGGCCAGCACACTAATAGAATCAGATCCAAAGTATGAAAAAGTATTTCACCCACCCACATAGCTCCAAACAAAACAAGGTTAAGCTGAAAAAGTAAAGTTGAACTATGAAGTTCTCTGAACTATAGAGACAGACGACAGCAATGATCTGTCTATGAAATAGCCAAAAACTCATAAAAAAAGACAACATGATACACTACCAAAATGTCAAAACTATTTCCGCCACTGAATCTTACAATTCTGACTTTTTTCTCACAATTGCAAGTTAGCATCTCACACTCCTGACCTTTTTCACAGAATTGTGAGATATAAACTCGCAATTGTGAGTTACAAAGTCAGAACTATGAACTAAGTCAAACTAAGTCAAAATTGTGTGATATAAATTCCAAATTGCGAGTTATAAAGTCAGAATTGTGACATATAATGACTTTCTCACAACTGCAAGTTTATAACTCGCAATTTTAAGACAAAAAGTCAGAATTGTGAGAAAGTCAGAATTGCGAGATATTTGCGAGAAAAAAGATATCTCTCAGCTGCGAGTAATAAAGTCGGAATTGAGAGAAAAAAGTAAAAATTGGAATTTATCTTGTAATCCTGACTTTATATCACAGAATTCGGTCAGAATTGCAAAAAAGAAGTCAGAATTGTGAGATATGTCGCAAGGTCAAAATTGCAATTTATCTCACAATTCTGACTTTATTTCTCACAATTGGGAGTTTATATCACAATTCTGACTTTATAACTTGCAATTGTGAGTTTATATCATGCAATTCTGACTTTATAACTCGCAATTGGGAGTTTATATCACAATTCTGACTTTATAACTTGTAATTGTGAGTTTATATCTCGCAATTCAGACTTTATAACTCGCAACTGGGAGTTTATATCACAATTCTGACTTTATAACTTGCAATTGTGAGTTTATATCATGCAATTCTGAGAAAAACAATTGTGAGTTACAAAGTCAGAACTATGAGATAGAAACTCCTAATTGCGAGTTATAAAGTCAAAATTGTGTGATATAAATTCCAAATTGCGAGTTATAAAGTCAGAATTGCGACATATAATGACTTTCTCACAACTGCAAGTTTATATCTCGCAATTTTAAGACAAAAAGTCAGAATTGTGAGAAAGTCAGAATTGCGAGATATCTCGCAACTGCAAGAAAAAGTCAGAATTTCAAGATACAAACTTTATATCTCGCAATTCTATATAAACTTGCAATCGCGAGAAAAAGCAGGGAATTGTGAGTTTATACCACGCAATAAATCACGCAATTCTGACTTTATAACACACTATTGTGAGTTACTAAGTTAGAATTGAGAGATATAAACTCACAATTTTAAGAACATTTCAGTCCTTTTTTCCCCCTTAAAATTGGAATTTTTATGAATTGCAATTGTGAGTTTATATCACAGAATTAAAAAAAAAAAAAGATATCTCTCAGCTGCGAGTAATAAAGTCGGAATTGAGCGAAAAATTTTAAAATTGGAATTTATCTTGTAATCCTGACTTTATATCACAGAATTCGGTCAGAATTGCAAAAAAGAAGTCAGAATTGTGAGATATCTCGCAAGGTCAAAATTGCAATTTATCTCATAATTCTGACTTTATTTCTCACAATTGTGAGTTCATATCATGCAATTCTAAAAACAACTAGTGAGAATTGTGTTTATATCTCGCAATTCTGACTTTATAACTCGCAACTGGGAGTTTATATCACAATTCTTACTTTATAACTTGTAATTGTGAGTTTATATCTCGCAATTCTGACTTTATAACTCGCAATTGGGAGTTTATATCACAATTCTGACTTTATAACTTGCAATTGGGAGTTTATATCATGCAATTCTGAGAAAAAAAAGTCTGGATTTTGAGATAAAAAGTCACTGTCACATTTTTTTTACATACATTTTTTCTTCCATACAAAACAGATAAAGTCAGAAATGCAAGATATCTTGCAATTGCGAGAAATAAAGTCAGAATTGTAAGACACACACTTCTCAGAATTGCATGATATAAACTCAGAATTGCAAGTTATAAAGTCACAATTTTGAGACCTATCTTTAAAAAAAAATTTTAGATAAGTTTTTATCTTGTAATTCTGACTTTATTTCCTACAATTGTGAGTTTATATCATGCAATTCTGAGAAAAAAAGTGAGAAATGTGAGTTTATATCTTGCAATTCTGACTTTAAAACTCGCAACTAGGATTTATATCACACAATTTTGACTTAGAATTGTGTAATATAAACTCACAATTCTAAGAACATATTAGTCCTTTTTCCACCTCAAAATTGGACTTTATAAATTGCGAGTTTACATCACACAATTCTGAGAAAAAATGGAGAATTGTGAGTTTACATCTCGCAATTCTGAATTGTCATTGAATTGAATTGTCATTTGCGAGAAAAAGTCAGAATTGCAAACTATTTTTTCAGAATTACGAGTTACGAGCGGAAATGGGCTTTTATACAAAACAGATAAAAGGACACAGCTTAGAAAGTAATTTTTTAATGCATTAAAACAATGAAAAGTAGTAATCTATTAATAAACAGCCACAGCAGTACAGGTGCTAAGACAATTGCACTCTTCATACTCTTTTTCTGAAACATGTTTGCAAGTTGGAAGAAAGATAAAGCTTGTGTCAGACAAAAGCTCTTTCTCATTTGTCCTGATTGTTAGTAGATTTCTGCCATCATAAAGACTTTCTAGTATCTAAGCAACTGGTTAATGTTCATTTGGTGGAAAAAAATCTGATTTTAACGGCTTATTAGTCTACACAGATGCAAACTAAATTACTCTTGTGGTGTAATTCTGTACAGAATGTACTGCAGAAAGCTTTTGTAATTGTTCGGGACAGTATGATGCTTGCTTTTATGTAATGCTGCCAATTTACACTAGAATGCTAATAAGCTTCATGCAGGCATAGTTAGTGTGGAATAAAGCACAGTTAGACCACCTTACTGCAAAATCTTGAAGAACTCAATCTTGTATGTAACAAAGTACATGTAAATCTTTTTGGTGGCCTGCTGGGTTACAGAGATGAAGAAGTCTTGTAATGTTTAACTGCATCGGGAGCAGACAATAAAGCAGGCAGAGTGGTGCGACAGCAGAGGTGTGAAAGCTCTATGACTCTCCACCGCTATGTGGGGACCATTTATTTCCAGACACTCCACCAGCACTATCTAATCAATCTCCTCTTTCCACCGAACAGCTTAACCACCAGTGCCTTCTTTGTCTTCTTACTCTTGAAACCGCAGTAAAGTACTCTAAAGCACTGTAAAATGCGAATGCTATTTCCACACTAAATGGAGAAACAATTTCTTGCCCTTTGCCATTTAGACAGACCACATAAACGGATGCTGTTTAAATCTCTAAGTGCGAGTAGGATAAACTGTAAAATAAAAACTTGAACATGATGCATAGTACCTTCTGTTCACACTGACAGAATATATAGAGAATGTTTATTTTATTTGGCTGTGCATCATTTACAATTGCATTCAGAATGTCTTAAATTCCAGTTTAATTACTAAAATAAATTCATTTCAAATCATATTTAAAGGATTAGTTTAATTTACTCAACCCTATGCCATCCAAGATGTTCATGTCTTTCTTTCTTTAGTCAAAAAGGAAAACATTCCAGGATTTTCTTAATATAGAGGACTTTAATGGGACCCAATGGGTTGAAGATCAAAATTGCAGTTTCAATGCAGCTTCAAATGGCTCTATATGATCCCCGCCGAGAAACAGGGGTCTTATCTACCAAAAACAGTCAGTCATTTTCTAAAAAACATAAAATCTGCTCTTTTTATCATTGGAATTTAAAAAATTCATGCTCTAATTCCCTGTGGTGTATCGAATTTGATTAAAATTCACACTCATGATTTAAAAGGGAGCCAATACTTCAATTCTGATTTTTGCCAAACTCTTATGGTGCGTTCACACCGCCCCAAACGTCAGCGTCAGTTGCGGCAAGATTACATGTAAAGTCTATGGTTGAGTCCGTCAGAGGTCCGTCAGAGGCTCTGCGGTGCGTTGTGTGCGTTGGATCCGTCAACTTTTCAAGCGTTACCTGCGTTTCAAGCGTCAACGCAGCAAACGCAAGCAACGCAGAAGTTCAGCTAGCTGAACTTTTGACGGACTTGACGCACTTGACGCAGTGCATCAACCAATCAGAGCGTCTCACTGTAGCGACGTCACCACACGTATTTTGAATGAAGCGGGAGCAGGAAAAAAAAATTATTTTCAACAATGGAAAACAAAAGCTCATTGTAGCCGTCTGCAATCGCAGATAATTGTATGATCCGTCCTCGTTGTTGTATAAAGTCAGGAATGAAAAGGAACTTGGATGAAGATCGCTGAAGAGATCGGGATGTCGGGTAAGTTATCAAATCTTTTCTCAACGTAATTATTTTCCATTTCGTTAGCTAGCGAAACATGGTCATGAGAAGATTCCAAAATGTCCAGTCCCTACTAGTTTGCCATGGTTTATTCAGGGGAAGAGTGCAAAAAGCGGTGGAGGAGTCTGAGGGACAGAGCGTTGCCTGACGTGTGCGGTGTGAATGCACCAAAAAGCAAGCGTTGCAAGCTTCAACGTACATGCGTCAAACTAGATGCGTTGGGAGCGTTGCCTGACGCAGACAAAGTGTGCGGTGTGAACGCACCATTATGATGGTGGATTTGCCATGCAGTCTAAAGACTTTTGGAGTCCAATTCTGTCATTAGGTTTATTAATTCTGTCACACTATCATTTACTGATTGCAAGAAAGTCAAAGTTTGGAGCATTGTAGAGTATGCAAGAGATTCAGAGGCCTAACTGGATTTCCCTCACCCGATTCTTGGGTGTCTTTGTTGGTCTTTACTCCCCCTAGTCAAATTGAGGCAGTCATTTTAAGTATTATTTACACAGTCATCATACTATGAATTGCTTTTCAATCATCAGCAGTAATCCTGTGAGAAATCACTCATTGCACATTTCCTTTTTGTCCTACATGTGTTCCCCAAGACCATGAATATGTGTGAAATTGATGTTGTCAGGTCATTTGTTACAAATTCAGAACCGATATAAACCAAAAGCCCAAGATAAAATATTGTCCTGCTCTCTACAAGGGTAAAAATAGCACATAAACTCTAATTATCCCTACCGTCAAACCATGGAACCTGCTCAATCAAAATATAGATTTTTACATTAACTTTAAGAGGCCCAGCCTCATCCCTTCTGCTCCAAGAAAAATTGATACTGTAAAGGCAATATACTGTCTCTGGCTACGTTCAGCATGTTTATATAGCGCTAAAACTAACAAGACTGTCATCAAAGCAGAGTGTGCAAAAATTGCAGTTTTGTGGGATTTGACAGGAATATTCTGTCGTTAATTGGACAAATGGAGTGAAAGAACATTTGCTTTGACGCGTTTGGTTTATACAGCTTGTTCGCATCTTTGTACCTTCTGTAGATATCAGAAGGATCCCAGCGTAAGGAACAAGTAGATCGTTTATTTCCAATGCCATTCCGGATCGTGTCAGAGGGTTGTTTGGACTTCAGAGCATGTTGTTTTGGAAACGAGGCACAGTGTCATGGAGAGTTCACAAAGAAACATTTGCTAAAAGGTGAAGTAGTACTATATCTGACTGCAGCTGCATCACAAATGGTGAGTAAATGATTTCATAATGCTTTGTCTGATGTTGTCAAAAGACACATGCAATAGCGAGGGGGTGGGGCACTGATACTGTTTCCTATGCAATGACGTTAGTCAATCATAACAGTGGCCGATGACTTACTTAAGTCTTAAAGGACACACCCCTTAAAACAGGTCGTTTTAGAGAGAGGGTCAGAATGTGGGTTGAAAATAATAATTTTTCCACATATTTATTTGCTTTGTGCAAAACGCTTTATTATTAAAGTTAACATTATAAGTAAACCTCAAGGAACATATTAAAATAAAAATGTCCATGTCAGGACCCCTTTAATAATAAAGTCTTTGATCCAGTGGTCCTCAATTCCAGTCCTGGCACCTGGACATGTATATACTGTACATGTTTATATAAAGTGCATTTCTAAATATTTAGTTCTTATACTGTAAGAAAAAAATAAAAAATTCTCAATACTTTGGTTACCTTTCAAAACCTTTCACATGTGAGAAGTAGCAAAGTACTTCACATGTCTCAAATCAAGTCATTCTTTCAAAACACTAGGAACGGTTGTCACCCAACAAGCACACTTTGTCACTCATAAAACAATGACCTAAAACACTTGGCACAATGTTTTCTTTCGTGAAATTTTTTAACAAAACAACAATGACAGCTGTCTACTGTGTAGAATTCACTGCGGTATATGGTCTATATTTACAGTACATGTGTTCTGTCCAATATTTACCCAGCACTGGGTTGCCAAATAACCAAAGTTGGGCTGTTTTTAACTCAGCATTTTTAACCCAGCAGTAGGTCTGCTCGATTTTGGCAAAAAGCATAATCACGATTATTTGACACAATTATGACTGGGTCCAAAACTTTATATTAGTGATTAATTTAAAGATTGCAATACAGTAGAAAAATAGATACAAAAAAAAAAAATAAAATAAAGAAAATAAAAATAAAAATACTGAATATTTTATGCAAGTCTAAAGTAGTCTAACAATACTACAAAAATTGAATGTAATTATTTGAATGTAAAATAAAACAGCGTCTTCACTGTAATAGTTAATACATGCTTTGTTTCTTATTAAAACTACAAAAGTCCTTCATTCAAGAGCAGTGAGTGATTTTTCTCTTTGTATTTTTACATTTTATTAATATTAAGCAGAGACAGAAGAACGAATATTATATCCAATATACTGTTACACACATATTTTCATTCTCAACTGTTTATGATCATTTAAGACATAACTGACAAGGGTTTACATGAATAATCACCAAGCGCCTCATTTTGAAATATTTTTGCGTGTATTTGACTGTTTAGGCGCGCACCTTGAGCTAAAAGATGCTCCGTCTCTGAGCGCATACACAGAACAGCGCACATTTTCTTACGCGCTGTTAAAAACACAACATCAAAGAAACATTAATAAACCAAGCACGTCCCGTTTTATGAAAGTCACGTTACATGATTTTGCAGATTTGCATGTGAAATTAAGCTTTTATGGAGGAGTGAAAGCGCACCACTGGAAAGGGTTCGGAATGGGGCGCATTAATCGTTTCATCTCGATTACTGCATTTTCATGATTGTTTAAAGCAGAAATCGACATCGAAACCATATTTCGATTAATTGCACAGCCCTACCTAGCAGTGTAGACTGCAATAAAATTGAAAGGCTAACACCTGTGGTGTTCAGCAACATCAGTTTTTATCAGTTTTTTAATAGCATTTTGTTGTTTTATATTTGGAGTATATTTCAGTATTATTGAAAGTCTTATTCAGTTTTGCATTATGTGAATGCATTTAAAAAGTATTATGAAAATAAATTTAATTTGGTTCTATTAGATGTGTACTTTATCTGATGTATTTGCATATTATCTTGTGGCTAAAAATAGAGGACAGTAAACACTGTGTAGGGACTGTCAGTCGAACGGGAATTGAAAACCACTGTCTTGAAAGAATACTCACAACCCTGCGTTTAAACCCTTCGGTGTGAAGTCAGAAGTGTGTGTGATTTATTTCAGTGGCTTCCCTGTGTTTTGGGTTGAGATGAAGCACTGGGAATGCAGCAGATCTTGCCGTTTCAGCAAGTCTATCGGGATGGATAAGAGTGGCCTTCAGACCCTTGATGAAAGCCCTCCCATCATCCTGACATTCACTCTCAAATCACCAACTATTCTGCTGACTCCACTGAAGTGGTGACGGGACACACCAGGGGGCCATCAGGGCACCTCTCTCTCCTTTCAAAGGGAAAAGATTGAACTGCCATAATTTCTGCCTTTATTTTATTTTACGAATTATTTACTATTTACATAGACTTTCTCTCTGCTTAAATTGCATATTGTAGCTATATCAAAGGTGAATTGGAAAAGAGATGGTGTTATGCTTTGTATTTTAACCTTTCAAAAAAATAAAAATAAATAAATCCTCTAGAGATAATTTGAGACGACAGTGAACTTGTCAGATTAATACCACCTGCTGAATGTTAAGCACAGATGTCTTGTTAATTTACCAGCATCTCATCTCTTCTGCCTCAGCAATTATATTTTATCTCTGGCGGTGAAATCCCGACTCCTGCTATACTTAAGGCACCGAAGTGTTTGACCAACTGGCGAAAATCCAGCTGCAAGATCAACAGTGATACTTCAATTCTGATACCTACCCACAAAAACGAGTTATAAATGTGGTTATCCCTCAACCACACATGCTTCCCCTCTGGAAGCAGATTACTAGACATTTCCTATTATCAAGATTCGCTCCGTTATAGTGTGAAAGACGTTGTAGCCCATCTGATTGGAAACACTCACAGACAGCCATCTGTAAAATTTGTGTTATAAAATTTCATAAGCATAAATCATAGTGCCTCACTCAATGCTTTTATGTATATTAAATTGTCTTTGTCTAAATCGATCACTATATGAGGTTCTGCTCAGCACAACAACTCGCATTATAGCCGCAGCTGTTTAAACAATGGCTTCAATTTATCAGTGCTGTTTACCCCAGAATGCAATTTGCAGCCGTTTAGTCAAATGAAGACACATGAGTGATGTAGCAAGTGAAAAACATTTCAGAGGTGAGCCGTTAAAGTTCCAGTTCAAGGGCTTTATTTTAATACATCGACTCTACTAATTGTAATGCTTGAATTTTGGGGAGAAATATCTTGTAGGTTACATTATGAATATGCTATGCTAGAGGCATTTGTGAGGTTAAGTACACTTGGCATCGACACTTCTTCACTGTCAACAACAGAGCCCTTCGTGAGAGGGGTGAGCCATTATCTGCATTCAGATGAAACCAGGTAAAACTATTTTTAAAGCAACCCTGTTTCATTTACAGTTGTCAGCAAATTAGCTTTTTGTAGTTAATCAAATTGTATTATATTTTGATTACAACCTAAATGCAAAGTAGAGCTAAAAGAAAGAAAGAGAAAACAACAGTGCCACTTAAATTGGAAATAATGACAACAGTATGACTCCAAAATAGCTTTATCTTTGTGCTTGTTGGATAATAGGTCTAACAAGTTGTTTTTTGTTTTATAAAGAAAGAAAAAATTAGTACAGCATGGTACAAAAACTGCCAATTGCTGTAATAAGCATTTTCATCATAACAATTGCTATACTTTTAAAAAAACATTCTTTTCAAATGTCTAGTTTGAAAAATGCCAGTACTAAAAGTTTACTTTCTCATGGCTCTATAATAAATCATTATGTCTCCATATACACTGCTGTTTAAAAGTTTGGGATCAGTAAGATTTTTAATTTTTTTTAAGGAAGTTGTTTCTGCTCTTCGAGACTGTGTTTATTTGATTAAAAATACAGAATAAATAGTAACATTTTGAAATATTATTTAATTTAAAATAGTGGTTTTCTAATATATGTCAGGATTGTGTTCTGTTCTGTCTTGTTTTCCTAGTGTTTTCCCCCCTGTGTTTCCAGTGTAATTGGTTTAGTCCTTGTTTCCCCCCTTCGGCTAGTAATTGTTTGGTTCAGTCTTGCTCATATTTGTACTTCCCCTCGTTTGCTCGTTTGTAGCCACTCCCCTGTTTCTGTGTATATATTGTCCTCAGTCTCTCACTCCCATTGTCCGTGATTAATATTCCTGCGTGGTTCATGTTCCTTGGGTTTGTTTGTTTGTTTTCAATAAATTACAGTTTATATTCTAATCCGGTTTCCTTCAAGTTTCATCTTCCATCTCCGTCTCCACCAGCGTCTTCCAACATTGATAATAAATCAGCATATTCGAATGATTTCTAAAGGATCGTGTGATGCTAAAAAGTAATGAAAGTAATAAAATGTTTTAAAGAATATTTAAATAGAAAACTGTTATTTTAAATCGCAATAATATTTATTAATGTTTTCCCTGTATTTTTCATTAAATAACTTGACTTTAAGAGACTTTAAAAACATTTAAAATCTTAATGGTCCAAAACCTTTGAACAGCAGTGCATGTCTGACAATGTAATTTTAGTAATATTTATATACTATTACAGTATTTACATTTACAGCTTTTATTTTAGATTCACAATTTTCATTAGTTTAAGATCAGATTTAAGATTATATTTTTAAGATTTTATATTTAGATTTAATAATATTTGAACTTATTTTTCATAATTTTAGTACTATTTTATTTTAGTTAGTAGCCAAGGCAACATTCTGAGATTTTATAAGTTTTCAATTAAATATTTATATTTTGTTCCAGTTTTATTTTAATTTTCCAAAATAAGTCTTAGTGGTAACACTTTACAATAAGGTGTCATTTGTTAACATTAGTTAATGTATTAACCAACACACATGAACAATGATTTACACTACACTGCTCTCCAAAGGCAAAGTGCAGTAACTACGCCAACACTGAAATTGAGAAAATGCCTTTAAAGTTTTTACGCCAGTTAGTCAAACATGTTGACACTCTCGTTTCTCTGAAATGGGATAAAGTTGAACCAGGAGACTTTGCCACAAGACAAAACCATTGTCACAAAGTCCATTTTAAGTCTTAACTCAATTTTGACCAAATGTGTAGTTACTGCACTTTGCCTTTGGAGGGCAGTATACATGTATTATAGTATTTATTAATCTTCATTAATCTTAGTTTTTAAAAATACAGTTGTTCACTGTTTGTTCATGTTAGCTCACAGTGCATTAACAAATGTTAACAAACACAACTTGTGATTTTAATAACGCGTTAGTAAATGCTGAAATGAACATTAACTAATATTATTAAAAACTATAGAGGTATTGCTCATTTTTAGTTCATGTTAACTAATGTAGTTAACTAATGTTAACTGATAAACCTTATTGTAAAGTGTTACGGTCTTAGTTTTAGTTAACAATGCACTTTTCAAAGTCTGTTTCATGTGTACACAGAAACAAGACCCCTTGTGATCACACACACACATGTATGGGACATGACATTAAAATAACTATGCAAGGCTGGTCTGCGTTCGGGCATATAGACAGTTATGTAAAGTGGGAAGCATAGTAAGTGCTTCACAGTCCATCTGGGCCCAATCATGATTGTGCGCAGAGCTTGTCGCTAGGGAGATCTGAAGCAGCCCTCTCAAGCTGCTTCCCAATTACCTGATCCAATTTGCATTCAGTGCAGGAGAACAGCAATGTGTAAGACTGTGATAGCCCGACAGCCTTAGGTCTCTCTCTATCCTCTGCTCTTTGTAGAGTGCTGGTATTAGCTCTAGAGAAAAAAAAAGAAAAAGCCCTGAACAAACAACTTGACCACTCTGGCATGCTGAAGACATAATGATTCATCATATTCAGCACTCAGAGACTCTTTAACCCTGAATAATAAGAGAATGATGCGTGCTGCACGTTATCCAGCCCATGTGTATAACATAACCTTTATCGGAAAGAGCGATGAAACACAACTACCAAAAGCCAAAACAGATACTTCATCTGCATGTACAGAGGTTACAGAGGAAGCTCTCTCCAGCACTTCAAAATGAAACATTGTGAGAGAAATAAATATTATAATGAATGCAAAGAGATCAAATCTTCTCCATTAAGCTTTTAGCCAACTGCTGTCATCCGTGCCCCATGCAGGTGACCTGAGAATTTGACAGCGGTCTGCCTCTCCTCCAATACATCACTCACTCTGTGGCTGAGTGGACTATGCTGGCAGGACTCGGCACAGATTCAGCACTCGTGTGGATTAATTAATTACACCAGAAATGTTAACAAGGTCATTGCTCCGCTCTTCCTGAAAATGTTAATGAGGTCAAGGCTCATCATCGAAATACTTTGGTCAGCTGAGCCTTTTAATTTCTAACATGTAACATTTAGTCGCAAGACAACGAAAAAGCTGAATACAAACTGTTACACGGAGATGAGTAAGATGGAGGAAAAGAGCAGGATAGTAAGAGAGAGAGAGAGAGAGAGAGGGGGGGGGGGGGGGGGAAACAGGTCTGAGGCATCAAGTTACAGAAAATTGCCCATCTTGGCTGGAAAACTTGCTGTGGTTCAGTTTAATTCAATATACGTATGTACTGTACATTTCATCTTAGGATTGTTTGTAAGTAATTCTCTACAAATCAAAATGTACTGTGGGTGTTTATGTACAGTACTTATGTTATACAGCAATTTGTTTATGTACTCAAAACTTGATACTTTTACTTCTTCTGAACCATTTCTTTGGCTGCGAATAATTATACAAACTAACCATCCAAATTTAGTTTGAAACATTCAATTTTCAATGTCATGGTGAGTCAGGCAAGGAAAAGGTGATATGGATTTAAATGCATCAGTTGTGATTTATTTTAACCAAAACACAAAACAAAGGGAATAATCCAAAAACCACAGAAACATGCAGGAGAATGCAACAGCTTTCCACAGTTACACTTAAAAATAAAGGTGAATCACGTATGCCGTAGAAGAACCCTTTTTGTCCAATGGTTTCAAAAACAACCTTTAACATCTGAAGAACCTTTCTGTTTCACAAAATGTTCTTTGTGGCGAAAAGAAGGTTCTTCAGATTATAAAAAGGTAAGAAAAAGTTGGTTCTTTAAAGAACCTTTGACTGAATGGTTCTTCATGGAACCAAATATGGTTCTTCTATAGCATTGCTGTGAAGAACCTTTTAAAGCACCTTTATTTTTAAGAGTGTACAAAGATATTGCCAAACAAAGGACTGAGGAAACTTAGGGCATAAAATATACATGTGATGATGAACTAAACAAGACACAATCAATGAACCAATAACTCTGGAAACAAACTAACAACTAGAACTAAGGAAACAGGAGTGAAACACCAAAAACCAAGGCGATACAAACTAAAATCTGTGAAAATTAAACTAAAACCAAAACGGAATGTGACACTCAACATTAACTTTTATTATTAGGGGCCAAGCACCAAAGGTGCTTGATGGCACCTATTGTATCCGCTGGCATTCCTATAATTATTCTTCTTCATCCGCTCTGGAAGTCTTTGGCAGTCCATAGAACCGCTTGTTGAAAAGTTCTGAAATTATGGTACACTGGCTCTCTAACTTAAACTCTCTAGGCCCACCACTTGTCGAAATTTTCACTCATGGACTCATGGATGGAGGGTCTAGAAAGAAAATTCTTCTCTAAATTCTTGGCAAATGGACCAAAACTTAACAAAACCATAATTAATTACATAATAAATTCATAAGGTCAAGTTTTTTCACTACATTTAATACTTTTTCAAACTCATCCTAGACTGTTTGTCTGATTTTCGCCAAAATTGGCTCAGATTACCTTCAGACCATGCTGACTATGCAAATATCACACAACTGATCTCTTGAGATTTGGTGGAGGATGCCCGAGTCGAACATTCCCAATTTTCCCATGTCAGCCATTTTGGGTGTCAGCCATTTTAAATTTTGTCGTAAAATGCTATATTTTAAGAACGCATTGGCGTATCGTTATGAAACTTGGTATGTGTCTTCGGCACCATGCTCTGATAGTACTTAAACTCAGTAATGTGGACAAAAGTTATAAAGAATAAAAAAACGCTAATAACATTTGAAGAAATTGATCTTGTAACACCCCTGTCATTCTGTCTGTTTTGGTTTAGTCCGTATGCCCATATTTGGATTTTCCTGTCAATTAACATAATTCTCATCACCTGTGTTTGTAATTAGCACCCCATTATAGTTTGTGTGAGTTTGCAGTTCTATGTCCGGTTTCAAGGTTACCGTGTGTGCGTGCACGCACCTGGTATTCATCACGTTGTGGGGACCAAATGTCCCCACAAGGATAGTAATACATTACTATCCTTTCTTAGGTCCCCATGAGGAAACAGGCTTATAAATCATGCACAATGAGTTTTTTTGAGGAAGTAAAAGTGTGCACAATCTCCTGTGAGGGCTAGGTTTAGGTATAGGGTAGATGTAGGGCGATAGAAAATACGGTTTGTACAGTATGAAAACCATTACGCCTATGGAATGTCCCCATAAAACATGTAAACCCAACGTGTGTGTGTGTGTGTGTGTGTGTGTGTGTGTGTGTGTGTGTGTGTGTGTGTGTGTGTGTGTGTGTGTGTGTGTGTGTGTTCATTCTTGTATTACTTGCCTGTTGATTTCCCAGCCTGTGGAACAATTAAAGACCCTGCCTTTACTTCAACTTCGTGTTGTGCATTTACTACATGCACCTTGATAGATCTAGTGCAATGAAAGTGATCTCAATATATTCCTTGGGTCATGCAGAGAACATAGATACCAATTTAGTCAGCCGAACTTCCTGTCTGCCATTTTGATTTGTTTAAAACTTACTTTTTCAAACTCCTCCTAGACTGTTGGTCCAATTTTCATCAAAGTTGACTAAGATTATCTGCAGACCATGCTGACAAAAAGTTATAGATACACAACATATCAAAGTTGAAACTTTGTGTGTGCCATTGTCACCTCACACAGAACACCCCACATCAATTTTATAACAGCACCACCTATTGGTCAAAAGTGATTAGCCATTAAATCATATTAGTATAGTAGTTGTATTTATGATTCAGCCATTTTGACTAAAATCACCTTAAAATGGCTTTAATTACTCATTGCCACAGTTCGACTGATGCTTGCTTGCTTCTGTAGTGCTTGGCCCCTTAATTGCTGCCTGCACTAAAACTAAAAAAAGCTATGATTTTCATATGAAACTTTTAGTTTTTCTCAGTTACTTTGGTACATTTCTCGAATCATCCTTGACATTTGCAAGCTTTTAAGTGCATTTCACGAAATAATTCATACAAACAGCACCACACAATAGATTACTACACAAAAGCTTGTAATTTTCTCAAAATTCTCTTAAAAGCAAATGTTTGTCATTAACATCTCATTGCCCTCAGAATGACGAGTCCTTGAATCATTGTTCACAAACAAGATATTCAAAATGCTCTGCCATGTTGTCAATACTCTGTCAGCATTTCCTGATATATATATGGCTGCATTTTTGATGACAGTAATTGAAAATGCACAAGTCTGCACAGTATGACATATATCAATTTCAACCGTGTGAAGTTACACATTACTGGATATGGGATATTGATTGCAAGAGATTGAACAGGATTCACATGTATGCTTTTATTGTTGGGCTGTCAACAAACTACAGTCAAGATTGACCCATAAAAAAAGTATAGAAAATATGTTTGACAGATTATGACAACTTATTCAACCATTTTTCATTTAATGACTTATGCAATACTAATGCCTATATGATTTGTGGGGGAAGGCTATTCAGAGAACAGAGAACCAGTGTAATATAATTTGATTAACATGACATAAGCAATTGCATGAATAGTAATTTTAATAAACAATAGAACAATAAATGAATAGATGGCTGGATGAATGCATTATCTTTGTACAGGTAGTAGATTTTGTGTTATGGTACACAAAATGGAGGATGGATAGAATGACGGATGGGTGGATGCATTATCTGTGTTGAATGGCTTTGGACTGCAATTTAGTAGATTTCGTGTTATGGTACACAAAATGGATAGACAGAACAATTGAACTGATTTGAACAATGAATAGAACAGTGGATTTTGACATGGAGATGGATGGATGGAACGATGGATGAATGGATGGATTGATGGATGGATAGATGGTTGGATAGATGGGTGGATAGATAGGTGGATGAATGATGGATGCATGGATGGATAGAACAATGGATTTTGACATGAAGATGGATGGATGGATAGATGGATGAATGATGGATGGATGGTTGAATAGATGGGTGGGTGGATGAATGGATGGATGGATGGATGGATAAACAGAACAATTGATGGATGAATTCATGAATGCATTATATGTGTTCAATGTATTTGGATTACACTTTAGTAAACACAAAATGGATGGATGAATGGATTTTTTTTAATGTTATATTACACTACATGCAAGCTGATGAGAACCAAGTGTAGCACAGACAAAGAGCTTTTAAACTCAAAAAATGCTAAAGGAAAAAAGAAAAAGAAAATCAAAAAGAAGAGAAAAAAGAATGTGCAGATCCCAAAGCGATCCACAAAGTGTGTGTGCTGCTCCAGGTCAATGAAACGTTACTGGGGCTGTTTTGGGGGCCGTGTCTGCAGTAAAGACTTTGTGCCTTTTGGAGCACACAAGGGAACAGTACATATGAGCAAATGTCCTGGACAGAGAGAAAGACAAAGGGAGAGAGACAGAGGGAGCTTCATATTTCTAGGGGAGTAGGCCAAGCTCTCCGGCTGGAGGTTGGGAAAATCAAGCTCTTACAAAACATCTGGCCTCTGCATGTGTGGCAGATACGGCAGCTCCTCTCCACACGACCCACGGCCTCCGCTTAGCAGCCAGAAAAGCCCACAGAGAGTGTTAATTCTTCCCACACTGATAGGCTGCTAGGATGCCTTAATAAGACACAGCACGAGGAGTGTGGAGGAAGAGCGTGTGTTTAAGGGGACACTAGATTTAAGAAGGTTTCTCGAGGACAAAGTGTTGCTGCGTAAAAGCGTGGTGTGAGACTCGGAAAAACTGTTCCGTCTGCCTGCACTTTCCATTGGAAAAAGCTGTTTTCTCAAGCTCTCTTGACAGCACGGCAGGTCAGAGATGGTTGATGGGTGTGAAAGAATGAGATTTCGGTGTTGTGCTGCTTCTAATACGTCTGTGTGTGCGTTGCATGCTTAATGTGTAGCTGAGGGACCAATTCCTCGTCCGCCCTCCTGCTGTGGTGAGCAGAGCGTTTGAACGCCCGTATCCGCCTGATGTGAGCTCAACCGAGCGAAAGGAAAACAGCAATGGTATCCGCGCTTCTCTTTGGTCTAGTGTAAGGTCAGCTGCCAGACGGTCTTCTCACTGTGACAAGGTCACACGTTTAAATACAACCAGGGAATATGCAGGGCTGAGAATAACGTGAGAATAGGGGCCTTCAAAATGAGCTGGATGCATCTCTAGAGAAAGTCTATCAACCGTATACAAAACTGCAAAGTGGACAATTGTTTTTTCCTATCAAAAAAGAAATGAAAGGACTATAGCTATAAGTAAAAAGCACAAGCGTTCCCCTCACTTTTAATTATATATATATATGTATCAAAATACTTCCCATAATCAGGAAGAAAATGTTTGCAACACAGATATTAAAATGTATCTGTTTGGGCCTTAAAGATTTTCTGTCAGATTTTCTAAAAATTTTGTCATCGTTCACTCACCCTTGTGTCGTTCCAAACCTGTACGGCCCTCTTTATGTGGAACACAAAAGAAGATATTTTGAATAGCTTTGACTTTAAAGTTAACATAGCCAAAAAAGAAAAAAGGATTTGTGTGTGTGTGTGTGTGTGTGTGTGTTTGCCACAGAAGAAAGAAGCTCTTTCATTTGTTGTCTTGCTTGCATCTGACAGTGATAGAATCTTTTTGTAAAAATAAATGAATAAATTCCAGGGTATACCTTTCAAATTTTTTATTTTTGAAATATTTTTCTTATGCTCGCCAAGAATGCATTTATATGTCATATAATTCAGTAAAACAGTAATAATATAAAATATTGTACAAAATAAAATAATTGCTTTCTATTTGAATATGTTTTAAAATGTCATTTATTTCTGTGATAGAAATGCTGAATTTTCAGCAGCTATTACGCCAATCTTCAGTGTCGCATGATCCTTCAGAATTCATTCTAATATCCTGATTTGATTATCAAGAAACATTACTTATAATTATCTTATTTTTTATGATTAGAGAGCATTTATTTGACCTAGAATTTTTTTTTTAAACATTATGCATGCACATGGGTGCAAGGTTTAACAAATAATAAATGGTCATGCTTAGTTATAATGGTCCATGGGTTTACTTCTCACCCAATATTTGGTGTAAAATAAATTTGACATGGTCTAAGGCTAATTGACAAACACACAAATGCAAATGCAAAAAACAAAACAAAAAACAGTGCCTTGCAAAAGTATTCATGCCCCTTCATTTTACGTTGCTGCCTAATGTTAAACTGTTGTTTTTCCCACATCAATCTACCCAAGTTTTTAACATCTTTGCAAATTCATTAAAAATTAAAATCCTAAATGATTCCATTGCATAGGTATCCATACCCTTCTGTGTTAATTAATTAAAGCTCAGGAGCACTCATATTGCTTGTAGATGTTACTACACTTCAAGTGAAGTTAACCTATGGCATTCATCCAGCCATCACACTTGAATGGGTATGATTTGGAAAAGCACACACATCTTAATAAAAGGTCTAACAGCTGAAAAACCATTTCAGAGCAAAAAGCCATCACATCTGGGGAAGAGTTTGGGGAAGAGAAAATTCTGCTGCATTGAAGGTTAACTAAATCATGTAGTCTCCATTACCTTTAATGGAAGACGTTTGAAACAACCAGGACTCTTCCTAGAGCTGGCCTCCTGGCCAAACTAGAGTGGTGACCAAGAACTTGATGGTCACTCTAGTTGAGCTCCATGATCATATATGCAGACTGGAAAAACTTACAGAAGGACAAATATCACTGCAACACTCCATCAATCTGGGCTTTATGGCGATGTGGCCAAACTCAATCCTCTCCTCAGTGAAGACATATGAAAATACACTTGGAATTTGTAAAAAATAAACACCTAAAGGACCTTCAGACTGTGAGAAACAAGATTCTCAGGTCTGATGAACCTCAATTCCAAGCATCATGTGTGAAGAAAACCAGGCACTGCTCATCACCTGCAGTCCCAAAAGTAAAGTGTGCTGTTAGTTTTTCAGTGGAAGCGACTGAAGCACTCGTCAGAGTAGAAGGAAAGCTCACCAAAATATTGAGATAGCCTTAATGAAAACCCAGTCCAGAGCATTCAGAACCTCAGACTGGTCAGAAGGTTCTCCGTCCAACAGGGCAATGACCCTAAGCACACAGCAAGAGTGGCTTATAGAAAACTCTGTTAAAGTCCATAGCCTGGGCTTAGACCCAATCAAACATTTCTGGAGAAACCTGAAAATGTCTGCCAGACCCCATCCAAGCTAACAGAGCTTGAGAGGTGATAACGTAAGGTGAAGAATAGCAGATAACTGCCAAATGTTGATGTGCAAATCTTGCTGCATCATACCCAAAAAGACTTGAGGCTGTAAAGGTGCTGCAGCTAAGTATTGAGGTAAGGGGATGAATACTTACACAATGTACTTATTTCAGTTTTTTTATTTGTAATAAATTAATGAAGTTATGACAATTCTGTTTTTGATTTGTCATTATGGTGCATGGAGTGTAGATTGATGTGGGAAAAAAGTAATTTAAAAAAGTTTAACATCAGGCAGCAACATAACAAAACGTGAAAAAAAAATGAAGGGGTATAAATACTTTCGCAAGGCACTGTAAGCTGGATGCTTGAAGCAACTTCATTATTTTTTCGGCAACTGGTTCCTGTAATGTGACTCCAGTGACTGTTCACACTTACCCCCATGACGATGTTAAATCCTGAACCTCCCTAACAAGGTGACAAACAGCCATATTCTTTTTAGAGTTGGGCCCACTGGTTCTGTCCCCAGGTGCAAAGGGGTCCCACACAAGGCCTGATGCCCTTCACCTAACCTCCATCAACTCCTTTCGCCAGCAGTGTCTTGAATCTTGAAATATGCCCCTCCACCACTGGAGAGACATTCTGAAGATTATTGCTCTTTCCTGGTAACATGAAGGTCACTGGAAGTGGCACAGGTTCTTGTGGGAAAACAAGCAGGAATGTGACTGAGTTCCCTTGTCATTTCCTGAATCAATTCTGTGACAAGACGCTGATTCTGGTGTTGCTCCTTGTCTACTGCTGGACCTGTTTTGCAGTGTTGTTTATTAAGTAGTTTATCTAGTAGTTTACACACACACACACAGAAATAAAAATCAAGCTGATATTAGTCAAGGATAAACCACATAAGGGAGATTTAGATTGTCGGAAAGAGATGAGATGTGAAAACGAGGAAAAATAAGCTAATTATCAGAATATCTTCTGTGTTTATTTACTGTTAACAATTAATGAATTGTTAGTGTATTCATTATCATTATATTTCAAGTTAATGTAATGCAGGAGTAAAATAAAATAAATATAATCATCTGGGGAGGATCAAATGAGGATCATGCTGTAATTTTTTGACGAATTATTTAAAAATCCTCTAAGTTTAATCATCCCCCTCCCCCTAAACTATGCTTGCTTGCAGCTGCCTCTGATTCTCTATATATACCGTAAGCTGCCGACTTTCTGTTATAGGTAGATATGCTATTTCTTTGATACGATGACAGCTTTTCAATAGCATGGCATCAGTTGTGGGCATGAAGTCAGCGTGACAACAAATGGCTTCTCAGCTGGCCACAGACCACCACAGATTGTTTGTTGAGAAGAAAGACCTACTGTACAGTTCACATAAATATTTAAGTCTATTAATCACTGTTTAAGTGAGTACTGAGGGGGAAAAATTGTTTTGAAATAAGAGAGCACATGGAATGATGGGAACATATGGAAATAAAAACATCCTGAGAAGTTAAGAGAGAGCAGGGCTATTGTAGAGAACATTTGAGTCACTGATCCTATTTTAATACATGAGTCAGATCTTTGTTTTGGTCCATTTCTTTCAACAAGAATATGTAAAACAAATCGAAAAGTGCTGAGTATTCCAGACCTTGTAAATCTTTCATGCTCGCCCTGCATAACAAGCAGGAAATCATAGGTTTATTAGCCATTTTGCACAAACAGTCTTTCTTTCTTTCTTTCTTTCTTTCTTTCTTTCTTTTCTTTTATTCTTTCTTTCTTTTTAAGGTATGCTCTGTGAAAAAAGGTACTTTGCCTTCAAGACATGTTGATCAGGAGGTCAAATTAAACTGTAAAATATAATGAGCAGTTTTTACTGTAAAAAATACATTAAATAAACACAATGAAACCAACAAAACTGGTTACATAAATACATACAACTCATCTTCAACTCATCATTGCACTTTGTATCACAGAGTAGGTTGGCCTTCTCTGTCGACCAGAAGAAAAATGCACTGGTACTTAATTATTTATAAAGCCATCTTGGGGTTGTTGCCTTCCTATCTCTGTTGTTTTATGCAACAGAAAATTACCAAGAAATATTTTCTTCGTTCGCAAAATTGTTATACTCTTTCTGTTCCTTTTACCCGAACTGAGCTAGGTAAGAAGTCTTTTATGTATGAGGCGCCATTTGATTGGAATTTCCTCCAATCTAAATTAAAATTAGAAAATCTGATCTAGATCATTTTAAATCAGTTATCCGGCAAATGGAAGTTGATCTAACAATATGCAACTGCTTTTAAGTGTTTTTAGTCTGTTTGTGTGATGTTTATCTGTGATGTTATTGATTGTACTGCTGCACATTTTGGCCAGGACACTCCTGTAAAAGAGATTTTTAATCTCAGAGAGCTTTTTCTGGTTAAATGAAGGTTAAATAAAATAAAAAACACATACATATACATTTCTTATACATATACATATACCATTTCTTGCTACCATGTTGTAGATAGAGTCCAAATTATGTTACTAGCACAATTTCAAGGTTTTAGAGAAGTATTCCTCGGCTAACTTCCAAGGGGGCCCTAAAAGGTCTTAAATTTACTTACATTTAGTTATTTTAACATACATAATCTTAGTTATGATTCTAAACACACACAAAACAGTGTTGGGTGGTAACTAGTTACAGTAATAATATAATTTTTTTGCAGTAACTAGTAGTGTAACTAATTGCTAATAAGATTTCAGTAATAATATTACAGTTGCCATCCATAAAACAGCTCATTACTTTTGAATACTCAACCCCTACTGATTTGAAATCCAACAATCCCATAATTCCTAGATTAATTTATATAATTTTCAAGACTCATACAGGCACACAAGAAAGCTTACATTCAGCGGATGGAAAATTGCAATTACATTGATTTTGTCAGGAGAAAAGATGACCTGAATATGTAAGTTGTGTCATTTTATTTTAAACTGAGATAAATACATAATCTGAAAGCTGAATAAATATGCTTTCCATCGATGTATGGTATGTTAGGATAAGACCATATTTGGCAGAGATACAATCAGAAGGTGCCAAAAAAATCTAAATTTGTCCAAAATGAAGTTCTCAGAAATGCATATTACTAATTACAAATTGGGATTTGATATATTTACTGTAGGAAATGCACTAAATATCTTAATGGGAAATGATCTTTACCTAATATCCTAATGATTTTTGGCATAAAAGAAAAATCCATAATTTTGCACATTTTTTCACAAATCATATTGCAAAAACGTAAAATCTTTTTAGAAAACAAAACTTTTTTTTTTTACAAACTTATGTGACTTATTTTGATAAAATACATCATGAAATATAACTATATTTGGGTAACAGAGAAATTATAGCTACAATTAGCTTTAAGCTATTCATGACAACACTTTTTCTTAAAAGTCATTATCAGTCACCATTGAGTGTTTGAATAACTTCTGACTGCTATCCAATGTGGATTTTGGTCAGGTGAGGAGGCAAACATTTATTTTAACTATAGTTTGTGATATTTTAGAAGAATTTTATGGGGAAGATACACAATTGCAAATGTGAAATGCGTACCAATAAGTACATATCACTGCAGTTTCCAACATAAAAACACTGGAGGCGGTAAAACAGCAAGCAACTTGTAATCATTTTCGTACACAGTTATGATTACAGGTCTATATGTTTCCCTTTCCGGACATGACAAGCTTTAGGATGCAGAATCTTTGGGAATTAATCCTGTGAAAAACATGACCCACAATAAAAACTAAAAGATGAGAGATCGAAAAACAAGCTAAAACGGCATGCTTGCAATTGTGTTTTTACGTCACATTCACTTTTGTTCGTACTATTGGGTAGGTATAGGTGTAGTGCAGATGGTACGTTATTTTAAAATGTCACAAAGTGTTAGAGTTAAAGTGTCACTCGACAGACATTTCAAATTAAAACTGTGGTGACGTACAAAACCATGTTTACTACAGGTAAACCAAGGTGTTACTAACCATAGTATAACCATTGTATTTGTAGTAAAACTATAGTTATACAAATGGTAATCAATTTGCCAAAAAAAAAAAAAAAACTACATTAAAACAACATAAGGTTACTACATTTCTACTAGAATAAAACCATGGTAAATTTTCGTAAGGGAATGTTGGCAATTACAACTTCTTTGGGGGTGTAGCTAATTACTGTTGCTAGAAAGTAATAAATAAAGTAATAATATTAGTTTTTGAAGGAGTAACGATTAATAAATTACATTTGTTTGAGTAGTGCACACAAATAAAAGTGTATGTTGTACATTTAAACTGATATTATATTTTTGGATTCATTTGTTTTTATCACAACAGAAACACCAGGAACATAGTTCATAGAATATTATGTTTTCAGTCAATAAAAACTATTAATATAAACATTTTTACTACAATGATCTGAATATTTCTTCAACAGATTGTGTTCTATATTGCTCTGCAATCATAATTGCTGGATACATTTGAGAAGGTCAGGAGGGCAAGAAGAGGTGAGAGAAAATTCCCCACAGACATTTAACAAGCTTGCTAGGTTAATTGATGTTAGATACTACTCACAACAAAACCACTAATGCTTTGAGGAACATAAAGGGAGACCAATCTGAACCATATTCACAGAAAGTGTCAGTTAATTTCAGTTTCTTTTTCCCTGATAAAGGCTCCATTTCAAAATCCTTTGAAAGTGCTGCCCTTGATCATCTTACATAATATCATCTTGCATGCACACTAAATTATTCAAATTATTCATTTTGTTATTTGTTTAAAGGCCTCCAAAATATTACTAGCAGTGCAAAACAATCATTTCACATCGGCAAGTGAGAGCTCCTAACATGCAAAGGAACGATACTGGCGGTAATCAACGCAGAGAAGAGACGACTAGCCCTTTTCAAATGAGAACGAATAAATCCTTTTATGGGGGAACAAAATGCCACCAAATTAATTAAACATGGACAGGTCAGAACGTACTGCAATCTGTCCCTTTTCTCCCCATCCTGTTGGAGAGACATTTGGAAGTCTTCGAGCATGAAATTAAACATTGGGGACACCCCTTATTGAATATCTTCTATTCTCTGGGAAAGTCAAGAAGACCAAAGCACGGAAAAGCCAAAAGAATTAACTGTCACAGTCAGCTCGTCGCTTTGGAAATGACCGCATTGGTTACACTGATTAAAAGCAGATTCGGGTTTTATCAGTAACGCAAAAAAGTCTTGTTTTGGACCGCAGATGAACATTACACATTACAATATATGCTTCGCATTTGGAGGTTTCCTGTCTTGCCAAATTATGTGCGCACAGTTCTTTTATTCTCTCTTCTTGGAGCATGTTTTACAACTGATAATTAAACTTTGAAAGCTGCCTCGCAAAAGCTCACGCAGAAATGTCACCGTCTCCATCTGCTGGCTCTACTACAATGAGGAGTTTGCAAAAGAAAGTCGAAAAGGGCTTTGGCATGATTTTTAGGGCTTTATTTTAGTTTGAAATATAAACAGCAGTTTAAATATGTAGGGTAATTGGACTCCGAAGCCCTGAGACATATAATTTAAAGGGGAAAGAAAATATTTTCCATATGTCTTTGGTTAGGCTTGTTTTCCTCTCTCTCTTTTCCAGCCGCAGTGTTTGGGCTGTTATTAATGTGTTAACTTAAACCACTGGAATTCGCAGTCATATATCATCCACTTCCTGATTGGAGGCTGACCAGACCGAACCTCCAGTTGCCCGACTGTTGACATGAAGGAACAGGGAGTTTGCGCACATTCACAGGGAATGCAGTTCTCGCTCAAATGGGACCTCGGGGTTTTCAGGATTTTGGCCTGCTGCACAACTTTTCCTGAGAACATGCACAGAAAACCGTGAATTATGATCCACCTCATATTGTTTGATTATTTGACTTTGCACATTGATCACCGCCTCTCAACTTTTTTGACAGCCGTTGTCTTCAGTCCACATGTGAAATATTTACACACTCCCTCAGCCATTTAACCAGCCTGGTCTCCTTCATCCATCAGAGTTTGAATTCGTCTATCTCCCACCCACTGATCTGAGGGCACGGAGTGTGGGTAAGTGTGACAGATATATCACAGTCACTTTATAAAACACACCTGGATGCTCTCCAGCATTGCGATTAGTGGTGCCAGTGTGGAGGAGGCTGTCCTTTGGAGATTAAGGTCATGTCAGAGTGCGCCATGGGGGGATCTCATCAAAATGCACATCATAACAATCATCTTACTTAACCCTGATTAAAAATTCGGAAAAGCCAATGTGCTGCTCTCTAGAGCAAGGTGATGCTTTCCTTCCCTCCAAGGACTTAGATAACAAAACAAGCATCTTCCATGATCCTTCTTGGTAGAAAGACACTTGAGAAAGAAATAATCACTGATATGAAAGGAATGAATGAAAACTACCTTGGAAGTCCATCCCTGTGTGTACAAACCTGGTTGTAGTGCACTTCAGTTCAGCTGAGTTATAACTGGCAAATAGTTAATCATTAAGATGTACAGTATCTGCCACACTTTCCCATGTGAGTACAGGGACAATATTTCCTACTGTAGGTTTCTAGTTCACACAGCACATGGTATTATAGCTTTACACTGTGACTGTTAACAAAGAGACCTTTCATGACAAAATAACCCGTCCGAATCATCTTTTAAGTACATTACCCATGATAAATGTACCCTTTCCTTTTACATACCAGCTGTGCTACGCTTTCCGACTCTGAATTCTGGGGGAAAGGAGAGCCTTAAATCTGTGAGGTTTAATAAGCTCGGGTTAAAATGCATTCGAACTGCCAGATTTCGAGGTGTACAGACTGGAAAAGAAGTATGTGAGGGTGATGTGTATGCATGTGCTTACACGACTATTAATTTTGCCAGAGATCACGACTTGTGTCTAAATAAAACATGCTGGATCCAGGTGCCCTTCGGCGGCGTTTAACCTCCAAAACGAGAATGACGGCTTTGAGGTCAAGGGCAACTTTCTTTTTTCCTGCCCTCCGTCTTGGATGCAATGGAAAAGCAATCAGGCCCCACACACTCTTTCAGGTCTATTACACAGAAAGAAAGAGCGGCCTCATGTTTGGGAGGCATTTAGAGATAGAACAGCGATTATTACACAAAGAGAAGGCAAGATACTTTAATCAGCTGAACAAATCATTGCAGTGGAGCTAATTAAAATCTAATGTTCATCAGGAGCACTGGGAAGATCAGCTTGATTATGGATAGAGGGCACCATTAAAGCGGAGCAGACAAGTTCTATTATACTGCTAGACAGCTGAAAAACACATTACTGTGGCTTTTTAACAAATGATGAAAGACAAGTGCTATTGTATCTCGAACTGTGTGCTAAGACTGTGATTTCCCCTCAGTGGAACCATTTCAACCATCATTTGCTCTAGAGTTAGACATTATAGTCGCATTTCCCTAAAGTTGGTTTTAAAAACAGCTGAAATGGCTTGGAAAAAAAACTGGTGGACGTTAAAGCTGATAACATAATCCTACATCTACATTGAGCTAAAGCACCACTGCTACACATTAAACACATGGAATTTTTTCTACATATGAATTAAAATGATAATTTAAAGGGATAGTTCACCCAAAAATTAAAATTACCCCATGATTTACTCACCCTCAAGCCATCCTAGATGTATATATCTTTCTTCTCTCAGACAAATACAAAGGTATATTAAAAAATGTCCTGGCTCTTCAAATCTTTATTAGCAGTCAATGGGTTTTGATATTCAATAGCCCAACATAATTCCAATGAACTACACACATAAATCATAAAAAGAAGTTCTCCACATGGCTCTGAATGGTTAATAAAATCCTCCTGAAGCAAATCGGTGTATTTTTGTAAGAAAAATGTCCATATATATGACGAAGGACCATGGGCATCAGAAGCAAAATAAATGTTGGTGGGTGCTCCCCCAGAAAAAAAAAAATTACTGTAGTGTATGCCATTTTCTGTAATCTGGCACCTTTTATTTATGAAGTGTCTATTTACACACAGTGCAAATAGGCCACCTTTGTTGGCAGGGGCTATTTACATAATCTCCACCCACTAATGTCACAACATTACAAAAGACGGCTGTTAAATAACATTTCCTGTGGCGTAAATGGTAAAACGCATAGCGTAGCATTATTGACGTGACCCAAGTTCGCATCCGCCTTTTGTCGAAATCGTTAGTCTCCCTTTCCACATCTCATATCACATCTGAAAGGCATTTGTTTTCAATGAAAATAAAAAATAAAGTAAATGTTGCAATAAAGTATTGGAGTCAAAGAATTTCGATATAAGCCAAGAGGAGACTGGTTTTCCTTTGCTAAACAAAGAAAACTTTGCTTCATTTGCTCCTGTAAACAAAACTTGGTTCTTGCGAGACCAGCATATTCTCACTAAGCTTGGGATACGCCTAGGTCCCACATTATTCCCTGGAACACAGAAACTAGAAATTACAATTCATAAAGTTTTAAATATGGATATTTTTCTTACTAAATGCATCAATTCACTGCTATTATAACCTGGATGAGCCAAACACTTTTTAATATAACTATGTCTGAAAGAATAAAGTGAGGGTGAGTAAATCGTTGGATAAATTTCATTTCTGGATGAACTATTCCTTTAACATGTGGTATTGATATTGGATAAATTGGACTGGATAGTAAACAGTGTACAAACATACAGGTGAATTCCTTCTATACTCTTTATCTCAGCTTAGAGGAAATCAAATACTGTATGCAGTAGTTTTGATTTGTCAATGCATAATCTGTAACATTTCATAATGATTTTACTATTATTCCAAAATGTAAAAATACAGTAGAAGGTGTGTCAAAACTTTTGACTGGGAGTGAAATTTCAAGTTAAGTTTATTTAGCTTGGTAAATATTTATCAGAAAGAAAATAAGAGGAGCGATCACCAAACAAGAGACGAAATTCACTCAAAGTCTGATTCAAAGAGATGTTCTTCACAGCTGACTACACCTGCTAAAGAAAAACTCCTACTGACAATGCAACCACAAGCAGACCGCCACGCAAGGCCAGAAACGCTGTAAACAAGTACTCAGCCAATGTCTGTCAGAATGAAAAAGTCCATTTCTGACAGAGAAACAGAACGGAGAAAAGAGAGGGATTCATCAAATGGTTTTTTGAAAAACTAGTGAAGCAATGCACCATTCATTAAGTATCTGATGAGTATTCTGACAAACGTTAAATACATTAGAAATTACATTGCATCCCCGCAGTGAATGAACAATATATTATTTTAATATACAGTAGATAATATATAAAAAAATATACTATGTTAGCATACAAGATGAGTTCAGTCTTGTGTGAATTTAAAGAGGAACTCTTTCTGGATCAGATGTGAAGGTCTCAATTAACGTTGAGCAATAGAGCCGCACCCTGTAATGGGTTTGAATTATGCATGTCCTTACTGCCATTTTTAAATGAGATTTGTCCACCACTCTCCTCAGACTCTTAATCTCTCTCTCTCCAGTCAGTGCATTACATCAGATAGCTGGCTTACATTCGAAGGAGAAGAATGAATTTGTTTTAACTAGTATTATTGTGTGTCTAAGGGAGATATTGTGTCACATTTATGCCAGAGGCTTCCAGGTAGCCACTACTTTTCTCCCACACATTGAACGGTGCCCTGGCCAAGGCGCAATGTTAAATATAAAATTAATGGGCAGAGACAGAATAGGATTATGCAACTAGAGCTGTGAAAAGTGAAAGCATATTTCATCTTCCTCCCCCTGTTCTTGGTGAATTTGGAAAACTTGATCAGATTTGTTGACGCCTAAGGAGATCTCAAAGGAAATGGCACTACGCATTTTCTTCGTTTGTTTGTTTGGGCAAAATGATGTCGTTGGAGGGAATGATTCCAGAAAACACAATGGCAAATGATGTAACACGGTCCTATTACTGTAATGAGGATATTCCTTAAATATATTAGAGGGCAAAACACAACAGCGCACCGAATAGTGAGTGTTTTCGGGATCAAATCTAAATTCTTAATATGCCTTTTTCATATTCCAATATGTTGCAGTGGCACCACAATATAGCAATTTACATAAATCAGACTTGTAAAGGTTGGCTGTAGTGAAATAGACCTGCTTAACTTTGGCTCATGGGTTATTCAAATTGCAAAACAGTCTTTGATTCATGCTGAATTCACAGTCAGGCCGAACTTCATGCTTGTTTCTGTTTGGCAGATGAGGAATTTCATTAGTTTACTGCAACTCCTTAAAAAGCTGGGGAATGCTGCTATTTACCTTGCTTGTTAGGTAAAATAATGTGATTATTCACACCTTTACACTGTTAAACCTTATACCCATGACTCATGCAAAATGAGCGAATGGATACAACCATATTACACAGCTCTCTGGAACACTTAATTCTGATTGGTCAATCGCATAATTCCCGGATAATGACCATTGCCCTTTGCAATACTGTATAACTGACCATTTTAGGGAAAACATACATTGTTGGCACTTTTCCACCGTTCCAACGGTTTCAGCTACATTTTTACTTTAGCATGGTTCAGCATATTACAATTACAATCCGTTCCCAGCCTGGGTTTCTCCACACTGTTAGCTAACCATGCCAGTGGAACGGCTGTATTGATGTGATGATTTTACAGTACAGTATTTTTACTATATGCTTTTTTCCCAGCAAGGTACATTAGCTAACTCCTTAAAACTCATAAAGCAATACTACTCATATGATGTTAAAATATTAATGATTATGATTTGATCATTCTGTATGGTGCGTTCCAAATCTTACTACAGTATTACGCCATCACCAGTTCTTGCATCAATTAGGTACAGTTGAGGACAAAAGTTTACACCCCCCTTTCACAATCTGCAAATATTAATTATTTTACCAAAATAAAAGGGATCATACAAAATGCATGTTATTATTTAATACTGACCTGAATAAGATATTTACATATAGTCCACAAGAGAAATTAATAGTTGAATTTATAAAAATTACCCTATTCATAAGTTTACATCCCCTTGATTCTAAATACTGTGTTCTTACCTGAATAATTCACAGCTGTGTTTTTTGTTGTTTTTTAGTGCTAGTTGTTCATGAGTCACTTGTTTGTCCTGAACAGTTAAATTGCCTGCTGTTCTTCAAAAAAATCCTTCAGGTCCCACAAATTCTTTGGTTTTTCAGCATTGCTGTGTATTTGAACCCTTTTAACAATGACTGTGTGATTCTGAGATTTATCTTTTCACACTGAGGACGACTGAGGGACTCATATGCAACTTTTACAGAAGGTTCAAATGCTCACTAATGCTCCAGAAGGAAAAACGATGCATAAAGAGCTGAGGGGTTAAAACTTTTGAACAGAATGAAGAGGTGTACATTTTTCTCACAAAATAAAGTAAATTTACCCTGATCTTCAAATTCTTCAGTCTTCTGGGAAACATGTAACTATCTCCTGTAGCCTCTGAAGGGCAGTACTAAATGAAAAAATATGATATTTAGGCAAAACAAGAAAAATTTACACATCTCCATTCTGTTCAAAAGTTTTCACCCCCTGGCTCTTATTGCATGGTTTTTCCTTCTGGAGCATCAGTGAGTGGTAATAGTTGCATATGAGTCCCTCAGTTGTCCTCAGTGTGAAAAAATTGTCAAAATCATACAGTCATTGTTGGAAAGGGTTCAAATACACAAAAATGCTGGAAAACCAAAGAATTTGTGGGACCTGAAGGATTTTTTTAAGAACAGCAGGCAGTTTAACTGTTCAGGATAAACAAGGAACTCATGAACAACTATCACTAAACAAAAAAAAAAAAAAAACAGCTGTGGATCATTCAGGTAACAACACAGTATTAAGAATCAAGGGATGTAAATTCCAATATTATTTTCTCTTGTGGACTATATGTAAACATCTTTAATGTTAAACATCTTATTTAGGTCAGTATTAAATAAACAATAACATGTTTTGTATGATCCCTCTTATTTTGGTAGAAGGGGGATGTAAACTTTTGACCTTAACTGTAATATGCTGTATATTCCAGATTTCATAGCATCACAGTGACATTATAGTTGCATTGCCCTAAAGTCCAGTTTTAAAAACAGCTGAAAGGACTTGGAAAAAAAATAACTGGTGGACGTTAAAGCTGATAATATAATCCTACATCTACATTCAGCTAAAGCACCACTGCTACACATTAAACATATGCAATTTTTTCTACATATGAATTAAAATTATAATTTAAAGGGATAGTTCACCAAAAAATGAAAATTACCCCATGATTTACTGAAAGGGGGATATAAACTTTTGACCTTAACTTTAATATGCTTTATATTCCAGATTTCATAGCACCACAGTGGAAAAACAAACCTTAAATGTGCCAATTACCTTGGATCAGCATGGTTTTGTAATGAGAACAGTTAGGCCTGATGGTGGAGGAAAACAGGGGAATAGTCTGCAGTCTATAGCTCACCTAAAATTGAAAAATCTGTCACACTTTATATTAGGTGGCCTTAACTACTATGTACTTACATTTATATTAATCATTCGGTACAACGCACTTATTATGTACATACATTTTTGTTTACATTGTACTTTTTTAATACCTGCATGTAATTACATTCGTTATTAATTTCTGTAATTACATTATAATTTTACTGTTGACCCATCCTTTAAATTTACCCATACCACCAAACCTGTCCCTAATATTACCTGTATCCCACCTCAATAGCAGCAAAAGTGTACCTAATATAAAGTAGGACTGGAACTTCTGTCATTATTTACTCACTCTCATACTGTTGTATGATTTACTTTACTTTTACAGAACTCAAAAAAAGATATTTTGAAGAATATAGTTAAGTAACTTGTTTTGGTGACTTCCACTATATGGAGAGGAAAAAAAGACATTCCTAAAAACAGTTATTCAATGTTCCACAGAAGACAAAAAGTCATACAGTAGAACAACATCAGGGTGAGTACTTTATGAGTAATTTATTTATTTATTTGTCAAGCAGCAATGTAATTAGCAGGGTAACGGTACAGTCAGTAAATCGTTAATACAAAATAATCCCTGACGGGATCTTGTATCTCCCCAAAGGGGTTTATTTAGCAATAACGACCTGCTGACTGTACACTATTCCTTACGTAGAAGCCCCCAGTTTCTCTCTACTCTAGGGCCAAAATACATTTCCTGTGCCTTCTAATATTGCTCAGCTGGTTCAACTAAAACAAAGGAAGGCAATTCTCTCCAAAAATAACAGCACAACTGCTCAGGATCAGGTGGGTGGTGCAACGTCTGGTTTTGAAGAGTTTGGTTTCAGAGAGTCTGGCACACAGGAGCCTTTCATTTTGTTTCCATTAATCCTCCCTGTGGGCACTTCTGGCTTTCTCGAAGAAACACTCTTTTTAAACCATCACCTGTTCCACTCTCACCGTGCTTCCTCCGGTCTCCCCATTTTGTACTCCTTCTCAAAAATCTCATGTCACCGAGGTCGTATCCAATGCTTAACTATCAGCAGGCTCGAGGACAGTCTTTTCTTTTGAAGCATTCCTAAAGTGGAGGAAACATTCATGCTGTCAGCAGTGTCTGTGGGGTTACTTTTAAGGGCACATAGAATCATATGAATGGCCTGCTCAAGTACTGACAGGCCCACCTAATGTGATGGTACACCATTGCTATATGCCAGGTAAAGATACGCTTACGTCTGTGGTATACGGGAGGAAGAGCTTCCACATTGTGCAGCTGTCCATCAGTGGGCTCGAGTACAAAGGTTGGAGTGAGAGAAACATGGCCTGGTTGCTTGGTTATTGAAATGCATGTTTTGAGCTGTCAGACACAGCAAACTAATATTTACAGTTTTCACCTCAACTCATTTTGACAGCTGAGAGCACCAGGCACTACAAACAATCCTCAGACAACAAATTCCTTTGACGGTCCGTCCACCGCAGACCAAAGTAAAGTGTGTGCCAGCAAATGCAATCTCTAGTACTGTTGCAGTATCAACGGGACCACAATGAATTCTCCATTCATCCTTATCAGTCTGCCATCCTCGTACTTTTTTTTTTTTTTTTTTTCTCAGAGTGTCATTGAAAGGTCAACCACTCTTTCCAATTTCATTGCTGTCACTTTATGCTGTCATCACTGGATTCTTCAGCATGCGCGCTGACCTCTCTAGTAGAGAAATGGGTTCAAAAGCCACTGAGGTTAGTGAGTAGAGGCTGATATTACTCCCCTACACACTTCTCTCGTCTTTTTTCACTCTCATACATCACACACAGCCGCTCACCTTCCTACATGCCATGTCACTCAGCTGACCAATCTTACTGAAAGCACCAAATGTATTTACTGTTTCAAGTCAAGTCGCATTTATTTCTATAACACATATAACAACAACAAATATTGACTGTAGGGGAAACACACATCTGGTTTAATATCTGTGTGTTTTCTGCAATGTACTGTGTTAAACTTTTTCTATTTTTCTATTAGGGAGTGATTTCTATTATTGTTAAAACTGGCTCAGTAATAATCTATAAACACAGCTCTTTTTGTACAACGCTTGACACTAATTTACACATTTTTCAATCTGCTGATTCAGACCAGGCGACACCAATTCTGTCATTTAACATTCATTAACACGATCACAAATCAAATTAAAAGCATATGTGAAATGTATTACCACATCTTTTTTAGACCTTTATTTTTCACAGATGATGCGCACTGTCACCTCAGCAGGATTATTTCACTCATGTGGAAAATTTCTTCTACTAATTTCTTTTTTATTTTCTCAATTCTCACACGTTATCCTGTGTTTCTCACCAACAGTTGCACTCAAAATTATTCAACCCCCTTGACCTGCAAGACATTCTGCTGCAGAGAACAACATTTTATGAAAACAATTCAACAAACAATTCAGTAAACTATTGGAGAAACACATTTGAGTAATTCTGAGAATGTAAAGTTGATGAATGAATTGAATAATGACAAAAAATCTAATTGGCTCTAAACATTCATGTTCAAAATTATTCAACCACCAAAAGTTTGGTGCATAATCTTTTATTCTTTATAACCTTTAATAAACGCTGCCTGCAAGTGCTTAGAAGCTTGTCACCTCTCTTCTACAGTCTTGAAACATTCCTTACTTGAAAAAGCTTTAAGATCAATGACAATCTTTGGTTTTCACATTGCCACGGCTTTTGTCATATTCAACCAAATATTTTTAATAAGAATTAAATCTGAAGATTGAACAGACCACTCAAAAACATTCTTCGACCAAACCCTGAACCAAGCTTAAGTAGATTTGGATGTTTACTTTGGGATGGCTGTCCTGCAGGAAACTCTATTGATCATCAGCTTCAGTCTTTGCACCAAAGGCATCACAATTCTTGCCAAAATGCCCTAATACTATAATAATAATCCATGATGTTCTTCATATGGTCCTGCTATAAAAAAAAACTCCATAACAGCACTGGTCCACCTCCAGGTTTGACGATGGAGATGGTGTTCTTCTGCTTATCAGCTCGGTCTTTTTTGCACCAGACATACTGCTGATCCATAGGAAAACAGTTCCAGTTTGGTCACATCACTCCATAAAACATTCTTTCAGAACTCCACAGGTCTACACAAATAAATTTTAGCATGCTCAAGATGGCCTTTTTGTTCTTCTTGGTCAAGAGTGGTATTTGGCAAGATGCCTCAACACAAAGGCCAAGCTTGTCTAGTATTCTTCTTATACACCGCATTGAATTGTTTTCCTCATTTCATCAGGTCATCTTGCAAGTCTTTGGCTGTGCATTGCAGGTTTTTCTCAGTTGCTCTGATCAAACATTTTATGATATTGTGCTTTTTTGTTCAACACCCTCAAAGGTTTTCTGGTACAACACATTTTAAACTAAGGATTAAGGCTGCCAGCATGGAAATCTCAATGTATCCCTAGAGTTTTTAATATAATAAAACTAATCTTCTCAACAGCTTTTTTGTGAGAGCTCTGTTGACTTATGCCATATTTGCTACTCAACTTCAGCACATGCATGGGCTAAATGTATGTATGTGTAACCGCCATTTTGTTCCCTACCATGAAAATAAGTGACTTAAAAACAGCAATATTGAATAGGGGTTGAATAATTATGACAATAGCTGTGTTATTTAAAATAAAATCCTATAACTCAAAAACATTACATTATATATTGACATACCACACTTAATATGCCAATAAACTGTTATAGATTAAATTTTTATCAGATCCTGGATCCTATATAAGTATATACTACTGTGTATATATATATATATATATATATATATGTGACCCTGGACCACAAAACCAGTCTTAAGTCGCTGGGGTATATTTGTAGCAATAGCCAAAAATACATTGCATGGGTCAAAATTTTTGATTTTTCTTTTATGCCAAAAATCATTAAGAAATTAAGTAAAGTTCATGTCCCATGAAGATTTTTTGTAAAATTCCTACTGTAAACATATCAAAATGTAATTTTTGGTTTGTAATATGCATTGTTAAGAACCTAATTTGGACAACTTTAAAGGTGATTTTCTCAGTCTTTTAGATTTTTTTGCATCCTCAGATTTCTGATTTCAAATAGATGTATCTCGGCCAAATATTGTCCTATCCTAATAAACCATACATCAATAGAAAGCTTATTTATTGAGCTTTCATATGATGTATAAATCTCAGTTTTGTCAAATTTAACCTTATGACTGGTTTTGTGGTCCAGGGTCACATATATATATATATATATATATACACACACATATATACATACAGTCAAACCTGAAATTATTAATACCCCTGGCAAATTTTGACTTAAAGTTACTTTTATTCAACCAACAAGTTTTTTTTTTTTAATTAGAAATGACACAGTCGTCTCCCAGAAGATAAGACGATGTACAAGAGGCATCATTGTGGAAAAAATTATTATTCATCTTTTATTTACATTTGAACAAAAAGTGGCATGTCCAAAATTATTCATACCCTTCTCAATAATCAATAAAAAAGCCTTTATTGGCTAACATTTAGATATGGTCTTATAGGCCTTTTCTGACTTGTGAGCAGCCACAATGCGCAGCCGCAGGTCCTCAGTGAGCTCCTTTGTCTTAGCCATGACTGTCAACAAACCAACAGCAGAGAGCTTCTGTTTTTCACCTGTTGAGTTGATTAACACAGCTGTTCCCAATAAATCAGGGTAATAAGGATGCTTTAGAACAGCTTGGACTATTTGGAATGGTATAGAACTTTGGGTTTTCCCATAGACTGTGACAGTTTGCAAAGAATATGGATAGTTTTGGACATGCCACTTTTTGTTCAAATGTAAATAATGTATTATTAATATTAATAAAAGTTTTTTTTTTTTTTTTCACAATGATGTCTCTTGTACATTGTCATCTTTTGGGAGAAGCCTGTGTCATTTCCGGTCAAAAAAAAACTTGCTGGTTGAATAAAGGTAACTTTAAGTCAGAATATATATATATAGTACATTATCTTAAGCTAGTGAGGTTACTATAGTTTGCAATAACAGTTTGAATTATTTCCAGCAATGATTTAGATATTTATAGCTTAGCCTTTATTTCATGGACACATTTTTGTAATTTTTTAAAATGCTGGATTCAGAACTTTTAAATACATAAAAGCAATAGGAATCACATCACTACTTATACTAGAGCCCCTGAAGATATAATATCTAAATATCATTATATATGATTGCCAAGATGCAAGAATTATTTTGAACGGATGTCAATAAAGAAAAATACTTTTTTGGATCCAGATGGTGCTTTCATGACATCTACCAATAGGGAACTAATGAGGCCACCTTAACCAGCCAAACCTTGGGTGTATTTAGTATAGGTCAGCGCACAACACATCGCCATCTGCAGGTGGGATGTCATCTCCCACACAGGCCATGTGATAAAATCTCTATAAAAATGATTATTTATTGCTGCTGATTACTATTTTATTTCAGTTTTAGTTCTGTTCGTACTACATCTACCATTGTAAGTCTTGTTTTTAATTTTCTGTTGAATTTCAGTTATTATTTCACTTTACATAAATATTTCAAATTAGTAATTCTCATCCAATTTTCAATATATGATAGAACATACAGTATATGAAGAAAAACAACCTATATAAAGAAACAAAGCCTGTCTAGTAGACAGATACACAGATAACCAGATTCATAAAGTGCATTATCATCCTCACCTTGGCATTGTTTAAAAGTTTGAGATCAGTAAGATTGTAAGTCTCTTATGCTCAAAGTTCCATTTATTTGATCAAAACAACAGAAAAAAGGTAATATTATGAAATATTATTGCAATTTAAAATAACAGATTTCTATTTTAATATACTCTAGTCTTCTGTGTCATGTTTTATTCATCAAAGAATCCTGACAAAAATCACAGGTTCCAAAAAAAATTAATGTTTCCAACATTGATAATAAATCCGAACTTTTGAACGGCATTGTATTTTTTTCTCTTCTCCTGCACAACACAGAATCTGTCTCGTACTGTACATTGAGTTAGAGTGTGGAGAGCAGCGCGAATGCTGAATACAGGTGCTGCTCAGCACTGCATGATACATCACACTACGTGACCCCTCCACTAGCCAGACAGGTCTTTGTGGATCATTGATGAAATGACTCCAGACGTGAACTTTCTCTAAAGACTCTGCAAGTGAAAGATGAGCTTCAGGAGTCAAACGGACACCGAGTCACACGCCGACTATATGAGGCGTATGTGTTTTCGTGGCTATTCAGTACGGAAAGAGCAAAGCCACTTCTAAAAATGGGAATCGATGACTGCACACTCTGTTATCCTCTCCTCTGCACAGCTCTGTTTGTTCTCTTTTGAAAAGGTCTCCAAGTCTCTTTGGCTCACGTGCACACATATTGCAAGCACATTCACCTAACAAGCTAAAAACAGTCGCTTTTTTGTCACGTTTCATAATGCACACTCACGCCAGATGCATGCCAGACACAAAAACGGTTCCTTTAGACACGCACAATCTCAAGGCTCCATGACAACAGCAGCGTAGGCCAAATACAAAAGAGCTGGCATACAGATTGAAAACCCTCATGTCGTCTCTGTGCTTTGGAACTATAATAATCAGAGGAGGTAATTGCAGTCTCTTGTAGTAACCTCGACACCCTGACTCATGGATCTCTCACTTTCTGCCTGAGTAGGCCCATTTACACCAAGAACAATAACTATAAAGACAACTATAACAATAACTATATTACCATCCTCAATAACAGATGATAATATTCTGTTTATAAGCATATAAGCACTTACTCTATCTGCAGCTTTATTTGCTCAATTTCTTTGAGTGTAGAGGATTCTGATTGGCTGTTGTAATTGTTGTTTTAACGATGTGCGATTTGACATTATGGAGCTTATAGTAGTCAACATTTGAAGTGGATCAAACCCTTTCATCAAAGTTGTCCTAAAACCAAACCAATACCCATTCTTGTCTTCGGACAAATTTTTGATCCACTTCAATGGTTGACTACTGCTTTGCAAAAAAAAAAAAAAAAAAGCACACTTATAGAAAAAAATGGCTTTATAAAGGGTAAAAATGCCAATAAAAGGTAAAAATCAATTTAAACTTATTAGAAAAGAATAATTGCTATCAAAAAGAATATCAAAAAATATCGAAAACTTCAGGAGTCAGCGCAGCAGTCCTTAAGCACAATAAAACAAACAACAAAATATCATCTAATTATTGTTATTGATAAAATCCCAGAACATATTAAGATTTTTTTTGTTAATATCGCACACCCCTACTGTCAATGATTTTTCATCAACTGGAAAAGTGATTCCACAAATGTTATCATTATGATGATGATAATGATGATGGTGTTTGGTATGTGTTCATCAAGTATGTGTGTGTGTGGTTTAGGTATACCCTATGTATATCTCACAAAGATGGCAATATTTAAAATCCTTGTCCTTGTGGGGAAATTTTTTGGTCCCTATGAGGAAACAAGCATATAAATCATCCGGAATGAAATGCAATTTTAAATCATGGAAACCCAACAATGTATGTATAGTTGAAGTCAAAAGTTTACATACACCTGCAGAATCTGCAAAATGTGAATAATTTTACCAAAAGAAAATGTATCATACAAAATGCATGATACTTCACTATTTAGTACTGACCTGAATAAGATATTTCATATAAATAATAGTTGAATTTATAAAAATGACCCCATTCTTAATACTGTGTTGTTGCCTGAATGATCCACAGCTGTTTTTTGATAGTTGGCTATGAGTCCCTTGTTTGTCCTCAACAGTCAAACTGCCCGCTGTTCTTCAGAAAAATCCTTTAGGTCCCACAAATTATTTGGTTTTCCAGCATTTTTGTGTATTTGAACGCTTTCCAATTCCAACAATAACTGTATGATTTTGAGATCCATCTTTTCACACTGAAGACAACTGAAGGACTATTACAGAAGGTTCAAATGCTCAAGAAGGAAAAACTATGCATTAATAGCCGGGGGTGAAAACTTTTGAATAGAATGAAGGTGTGTATAGTTTTCTTATTTTGCTTAAATGTTATTGATTTTTTAATTAGTACTTCCCTTCAGAAGCTACATAAGATACTTGTTTCTCAGAAGACAAAATATCTTTTCACTTTTAAAATAATTTCAAATATAGCTGCATTAACATCTAATGCAAATACATCTAATGCCACTTCATATGCAACTTCTGCAAAGATGAATTTTGTTGATACTGATTTGTTTGGTAACAGTCTAAATGTATTATTAGCCTATTATAACTGACTGATTAAATGTAAGACTTTGACTCAAAAGTAATTCACACTGCCTATAAAAGGTAAAAATCTATTTAAACGTATTAGAAAAGAAGAATTTCTATGACTGACCACACAAAATATGAAGAATATCAAAAACTTTAGGAGTCAGCACGGCAGTCCTTAAGCACAATAAGACACAGGAAAATATTGTCTAATTATCGTTATCGATAAAATCCCAGAAAATATTAGGTATATTTTTGTGTGATTCCACAAATGTTATTATTATATCTGTGGTGTGGACTTCCCTATTCTCATAGAAACGGAAATAATATTAAACTGTTATGTTTATAGTTATCATACTTGGACTGAACGGCTCTTTACTGTAGGCAGAGAGGCAGGTCCAGCTTTGCACCGCAGCCAAAGCCAAACAGATGTCTTCTCCTGAAAACGAATGCCCTCACTATAACATTCAAAGCCAATAACCTTAAAGTCAATGTGCTGAAATGGCTCATTGATGTATGAGGTTCCGCTTAAACCAACACACTCTGCTCTGTCCAGATGTGTGCAGGCAGGCTTTCTGTCTTTTATTTGGCTCTAATTTAAACCTCTTTCATTCTATCGTCGTTGCGCTCCTCATTTTTTTTCACCTCACGCACACCTATAATTCAAAACAAGCCGTTTGACTGCAGTTTGCCCATTGTTTTAAGGTCAATCTCTTTAACCATCTCATCTGCTTTCACACGTGTTAAAATGAATAAAAACGTCAGTACAGGGAGATATGAGGCATTGGCTTCAATTGCTAACACATTTCGTTTTTGGATTTCACCATGCTAGCTGCAACCAGGAGGCATCTGGACGTGCGCACATCTATCTGCAGATTTCCGACAGAATCCGGCAGAACAGACCCTCTGTTTTGAATTTTGGGAGGAATCTACCCCTCTATTAAGTCAAAGCGGAGGAAGCAATCATTTATTGTAAAAGGAAATTTTCAACACAACATCTGCCTCGCCTTTTATCAGGCTAGGAGAACACATAGCAACCCCCATTTTGGCATGTGTTGGTGAGAAATCAGTAAGACAATTTCAATGTGCAATGCCATCTATTTTGCGCTCCTAATGAAGTCTCATTTATTTCAATAAAGCACACATTGGCTCAGGCTGATAGCTTTCTCAGTTTACATTTAGACGGGGAATGCTGTGGGAATCCTGATTGGAGTGTGACCTTATACAGATTCATTTTCCAGGCAGATATAAATTTGGAGAGGGAGGAGGAACGCAAACTGCGAGCTCCCACCAACTCCCCTCACAAGCTAAATGTGATATACTTGTGTTCTGTTGATCTTGGCCTGACCGTTTTTACTTTTCAGGGGGAGCCTTGAAAATATTCCCACATTCCGACCATTTGAAGATTAGGGTCACAAGAATACTTCCCAAAACTAAATGGAAAAGATAATAATGATGATGTTTTGGTATGTGTTCATCAAGTATGTGTGTGTGTGTGGTTTAGGTATAACCTACATTACGGGGACAAAATGTCCTCACAAATACGGCAATATTTAAAATCCTTGTCCTTGTGGGGACATTTTTTGGTCCCTATGAGGAAACAAGCTTATAAATCATCCAGAATGAACTACAATTTGTACAGTATAAAAAAAACATTACGCATATGGAATGTCCCCATAAAACATGGAAACCCAACATTTATGTACAGTCAAAAGTTTACATACACCTTGCAGAATCTGCAAAATGTTAATAATTTAGCAAAATAAGAGGGATCATACAAAATGCATGTTATTTTTTTTTATTTAGTACTGACCTGAATAAGATATTTCCCATAAAAGACGTTTACATATAGTCCACTAGAGAAAATAATAGTTGAATTTATAAAAAAAATTACCTCACTATTAATACCTTGTTGTTACCTAAATGATCCAAAGCTGTGTTTTTTGTTTTGTGATAGTTGTTCATTTTGATAGAGTCCCTTGTTTTTTGTGAACAGTTAAACGGTCTACTGTTCTTCAGAAAAGTCTTTCAGGTCTCACAAATTATTTGGTTTTCCAGCATTTTTGTCTATTTGAACCCTTTCCAACAATGACTGTATGATTTTAAGATCCATCTTTTCACACTGAGGACAACTGAGGTTCTCATATGCAACTATCACATAAGGTTCAAACACTCATTGATTATGCATTAAAACTTTTGAACAGAAATGAATGTGTACATTTTCATGTCCTCAGTGTTAAAAAGATGGATCTCAAAATCATACAGTCATTGTTGGAAAGGGTTCAATTACACAAAAAAAATGCTGAAAAACTAAAAAATTGTGGGACCTGAAGGATTTTTCTGAAAAACAGCGGACAGTTTAACTGTTCAGGATAAACAAGGGACTCATGAACAACTGCTGTATCACCAAAATAAATAAATAAATAAATAAATCACACACACAAAAAAAGCTATGGATCATTTAGGTAATAACAAAATATTAAGAATCAAGTGTATAAATGTTTGAACATGGTCACTTTTATAAATTACTATACTAAAAACTATTATTTTCTCTTGTGGACAATATGTAAATGTATTTTATGTAAAATATCTTATTCAGGTCAGTACTAAATGCATTTTGCACGATCCCTCTTATTTTAGTAAAATAATTAACATTTTGCAGATTCTGCAAGGTGTATGTTAAACAGTATATGTGTGAGTGTGTGTGTGTGTTTACACCTCCTCTCCCTACCCACAATCTCTGAAGGTTATTCCTAAGTCTTTTCACCATCTATCATTAGGGTCTTTGTTTCATCTCTTTGCTTTTTATTCTTAACAGCTTTATTTACAACTCAGTAATATGTGTCTAATGGATGGATATTAGCAATGCCACTAATGTAGCTATTCAGTCGCATGGATGCAGTTAAGGCTATGACCGCTGTTATTGCTAAATAATAGGGTGCAAAATTATAACACATTTTTAAGACATTTGCTCCGCGTTATGATCTAATTTGCAATCTAAATGCAAGTGTTGGCTTTCCCACTACAGATTTTCCACTACAGCTTTTGGTATGGACCCAAGTCTGTCGTGTTCGTTTGTCAAGGTTAAAGGGATAGATCACCCAAAAATGAAAATTTGATGTTTATCTGCTTACCCCAGGGCATCCAAGATGTAGGTGACTTTGTTTCTTCAGTAGAACACAAATGAAGAGTTTTAACTCAAACCGTTGCAGTCTGTCAGCCATATAATGGCAGTCAATGCATGGTTCCCAAATCTTTAAGAGTGAAAAAAACATACACAGACAAAACCAAATTAAACCCTGTGGCTCGTGATGATACATTGAGGTCTTAAGACACAAAATGATCGGTCTGTGCAAAAAAATGAACATTTATATCATTTTTTACCTTTGATCCATCACTATGTTCTACTAACCGTTGACTGCCATTATATGACTGACAGACTGCAACGGTTTGAGTTAAAACTCTTCGTTTGTGTTCTGCTGAAGAAACAAAGTCACCTACATCTTAGATGCCCTGGGGGTAAGCAGATAAACGTCAAATTTTCATTTTTGGGTGAACTATTTAAAATCCAGAGGTTTAATGCAGAGCCCTATGAACACAAAGAGAGAACCTGTCGCTTGATCCAGCTTTATCTATGCGAAAATAAGCTATTTTCTATGAATGTGCGAGACACTATTTGCAGTACAAACCGTGTGTTTATGATTACATTAATACATTTAAGTAATATGATAACAAACACTGAAGCATTCAAGGCCCAGAAAGGTAGTAAGGACGTTGTTAAAATAGTCCATGTGACATCAGTGGTTCAACCTTAATGTTATAAATGTGGTAGTTGCATTGCTGTCTATGCAGGGTCAGAATCAGAAAGCTCTTGGATTTCATCAAACGTATCTTAATTTGTGTTCTAAAGATGAACAAAGGTCTTACGGGTTTGGAACAACATGAGGGTGAGTAAATAATATCAGAATTTTATTGCTGGGTGGACTATCCCTTTAAGTTAAAAATAAGGTGGATATAAAGCCCAGTGCACTTAGAGCTCTCATTCCTGTGGATGTTTTATGTCTGTGTTATGAGCGGTGAGATGATAGCCAACAGCAGCTACAGCTGTGCTAGCACTCATCACCTCTACTCTGTCATTAACCAAGGTCAGATCGGCCCCTCCAACATACGAGCACACGCTTCTAATCAATAGTCTCCACACACTGCCCCCTGCACCTTTGCCTTGCCTTGCCCCTCAGCTAAAAATAAACAGGCATGTCTGTGCTAACAGCTACGCTAATGAGACCTGGATGCGGAGTTTCAGCTTGCTATAATTGCTATTGACTGGTAATCACATTAATCTTTGAATAGATCTCTCTTGATGTTTAACTGCCATCAACACATTGCCTTGCAGCACTTGGTTATTCATAGGCAGGACATCATGATGGGCATTTACAGAGGAAACATATTTCATGATGAAATTATAAAAACACCCATGTTAATGCTAGACAAAGTTGAGGACAAACAAACACATTTATATTAATCATACATTCTCTGACAAAAAGCTTTAGTGTCTTATACAGTGTTGCTCTTTTAGTTAATTTATCAGGTTTTAAAGATGTTTAGATATTTTTCCTACAAAATAAGACAGTTCAGTCCATTTTTGCCCCAGGTTGAAATGCTTTATTGTTTTAATCTTGAGAGAAATAATAATAAAATAGAATCACGTCTGCTAGTGGGCCATTTTGGCACTTTCAGTGCCCTCCACTAATATTGGCACCCTTGGTAAATATGAGCAAAGGTGGCTGTAAAAATAAATCTGCATCATTTATCCTTCTGATCTTTCATTCAAAAAAAATCACAAAATTCTAATCTATCATTTTTGTGATGTAAAACATGGAGAAATCTCACTATGAAATAAATGTTTTTCTCTTCAGTTCACCCCACTCATTTTCTATAGGGAAGAAGCTTCATTTCGTGCTCAGTAACACGTTTTAATTTTAATGTTTGTTTTGGATCACTGTCTTGATGGAAGATCAAACCATTCTAAGATTTCTAACAGAGGCAGTCAGGTTTAGATTTTTTATCTGTTGGTATTTGATAGAATCCATGATGCCATGTATTTGAACAAGATGTGCGAGGCCTCCGGCAGAAAAATAGGCCCACAACATTGAAGATTGAGCAGTATATTTAACTGTGGGCATGGGGTACTTTTAATCCCAGTTTGCACCAAACCCATCTGGTGGGTTTTTATGGTAGCTTGTTTTTTTTGTTTCATCTGACCATATAAGCCAGTCCTATTTGAAGTTCTAGTCGTGTCTGACAACTGAATATGTTTTTGGATGAGCAGGAGTTTTCTTGACGCCCTCCCAAACAACATATGGTGTTGTAGGGGCTGTTAGATTTGTTTTTTTTTTTAGGGAATATACTTTATAGATATTTTACTCATAAGAATTTTTAAGGGTGCCAATAATTGTGGCCAACATGCACTGGAGAAAAAAACTCATTTTGTGAGTTTTCCCCCACTTTCATTTGTTTTACTTCAATTGTCATGGTGCTTCCAGGAACAGGCAAAACAACAAAGGAGTAAAAGTGAAAGTCTTTAATGAATCCTTAGACCAGGTAAAAACAGCAGACGAGCAGGAAACGTGGGATGAAACATAAAAGTATGAAATACTAGTAACAATAGGTAACAATCTTTGTCGGACAACCGAATACAGGAATCAAACCAACTTATAAGGGGGTGCTAATTAACTAGGATAGGTGGAGAGAATTACGTCCAAACATGGGCATGGGGTAAACCAAACAACGGGGTGAGACAAGGGGAGAAACCAAAACATATAGTCCAATAGGGTGGAAAACACAACGAAAACCTTACATCAGGGGTCACCACACTCGGTCCTGGAGGGCCGGTGTCCTACAGAGTTTAGCTCCAGCTCTAATCAAACACACCTGAACTAGCTAATCAAGGTCTTAATAGGTATTCTTGAAACTTCCAGGCAGGTGTGTTGAGGCAAGTTGGAGCTAAACTCTGGCTGTGTCCAAATTCAGGGTCTACATCCTTCGGAGGACTCATCTGAAGGATGTTACGTCACAGCGCCGCGACGAAGGCTGTCCAAATTCATAGGATCCTTCAAATGCGGCCCACAAATACGTCCTCCTTTTCCCCGAATTTGAGGATGGGTCTGGTGGATCCTTTCCCGTCCTACCTATCCCACAATTCCTTTCGGCAGAGCGCTTCCAGTATTTTCGTATAATGGCAGACGAAGCAAGCGGTAGTAATGATGGAAGTTTAAAAAAAACTGCCGTTTCAAAAAATATTTTTTTACAGCGGTTGTCTAGTTTGGCCTTTGGTTTTAGCGTTAAGCTTTTTTTTTACATTTGTATGTATATATGATAAAAAACAGCACTTTCGTAAACTAGCTTCTTTCTTACTGCCTGTGTGAATATCCCCTTACACACAGCTACTTCTTAGTGATTGAAGGTGTTTTTAACGCTTTTAGGGATGAAAGAGTAGTTATTTTGTTTTGTGCAGTACAGATAACCTTACTTCTTGCTTAGCGCTGTCACGGTTGCTAGGCGACAGGATATGAGCAACGGGGAAGGGAGGGAACTGAAAGAAGTGTAGGCTGTCCAAATTCACTGCCACCTACTATCAGGTTTTGCGGTCTTCGGAGGACCCCTCCTCCTTCAACCTGGTAGGAAGGATCCTAAGGAGGATGCAGACCCTGAATTTGGACACAGCCTCTGTAGGACACCGGCCCTCCAGGATCAAGTTTGGTGATCCCTGCCTTACATCAATAAAAGTTTTTTTTTTTTTTTTACATTTTTTGAATGAAAGATTAAAAACTATAAACAATGCAGATTTTTATTTTCACAGCCACCTTTTCTCATATTTACTAAGGGTGCCATATTAGTGGAGTGCACTGTGTTTTTTTGTGTATTTTCTTGACAAAATGCATGATTCCAGAGACTGGTTTTGTGGTCCAGGGTCACATATGATAATTCACAAGCTATTTTTGTTGCTAACATTTTAAATGCATCTTATTGTGGATAAAGATGGATATTATTGTAAAACAAAATCATAATTTTTAATCAAAACATCATAGACTGCATAAACCCTTTTCTTACAATGGACTGCAAACTCACATTCAACAACATTTATTTTTTACATTTAAGTTTTACTTGAATGTACATCACCATATGAAAGAACTGTCACTACTTCTGTTATGTTGTAAAAAAATAATTGCATGTATATTCTTTTCATTTAGACACAAATATATGATTTGTAGATTTCTATACAATGCTAAAGCTCTTACAGTACCTCATGCATTTCCTCAAGCTCATGCGTAGGCCTATATATGTATGACAGCCAGCATCATTATTTCAACCAGAAAGCAATAATGCAGCCTTCACTAAGTACATCACGAACATGGGACTTGTGGGTGTATCACAACGGAAATCAATTGTTCCTAAGCAAGATGGTTGACACCAGTATTCATATTCAAACTTTACTTCTCTGACAGTTCCTCACTTTGCTCACTCATATCCTATGAAAACAGTGTGCATCCTCTTAAAATGAGAATTTCACAGAGATGCAGCTTCAAACAATCCGACATTAAAAAGCATTTCTCCAGAGAAACACCTCCAGCCACTGATGTTTTTGTTTCACTGCACTTCAAATGGAATGGCACTGAGAAGATGCAAAGCGTGGTGCACCGCGGGCCTTTGAATAAGACAGTGTGAGGTAAGGATGACGTTATATAGTGACTTCAAACTGACTTTCAACCGGTTTCAACCATTTTGAAGTATTTTTCTATGCTAAGGAACAAGGCGGGAACCACCTGAGGATTGTTTGTCAAGGAAATAAATTGTACTTTGCTGTAATCATTGGACTGGAGGAGACAGCCAAGTGGCATTTTTGAGCCCACACTATATATAGGGTAGGGTTGTGCGATGTCGACCAATTTGGCATCGTACGATGTCGAATGTGAAACATTGTGATGGACCATGGCATCGTCGTCAGGGGGCGGGGGTGAGGGATGGTTGTTGTTAAATAATTAATTCATAATGAATTAATTAATTGTAGCCTACCGTTTCCACCAGTGCTTAATTTGAGCCGGATCCTGCCGGAGTCCGTTCCGGAAAATGTCAGATTTTGGATTTTTGCGTTGCGGTATTTGTTTTTAAAGATCGAGACAGAGCAAGTGCGGGTTTATGTAGATGTATTTGGAGGATGTGTGTTGGTCCTTAACATATTTTCGACCAATCAGCTTTTTTAAGTTCGAAATCGCTCTCATTGATTGCTTACTGCTTAACCCACTCTCTCCAAACGCATTTAATGAGCAGCGGAATGTTTAGAAAGAAAGTGTAATATCAGAAATAATACCAATCAAGCGAAATATTATGTATTAACATTATAAACACTATAAACATAAGTTAGTTACCCTGACTCCAAAACGAATCATTTAAATGTAATGGTATTCAGAACAGAACAGGAATGAAACTAAATATATAAAGTTAAGAAACCAAAACAAAGCAAAACTAAAAATAGCAGGCGTTGGGCTCATGTACCTCTGTAATTCGGCACAAATCCAAGTGTTTCCATATTCCCAATGTATATGAATGATAAACTGTTATTTATAATGTATACTAGGCTTTGTACTGTACATTCATATTTTTTCTGCTGTTTTTGTATGCCTCATTTATTAATGTAAACGAACTAGTTTGTGTAATTCGTTTGGAGTTCACTGTAATTTGTATAGTGATCGCTAACAACGTCCTTGTTATTATTTCCTCATAATAATAATAATAAAATAAGTAAAGATACGGAAATTGAAAGCATGCATTTCATTTGGCTATATAGTGTGATTAAGTGTGTGTTTTTCGCGGTGGGGGCAGGGCGGAGGATCGCGATGCCGGCTCAACATCGTGATATCGACCCAACCCTAATACAGGGCTCGAAATTGCGACCGTTTTGGTCGTATATGCTCTGAAAATTTAATCTGCCCGACCTCAAATTATATTGAGAGCATTTGTGTGAGTGCGAGAAATTGTTGTGGTGCGACTTGGTTTAATTTCTTTACAAAACTTTCGCTAGCCTAACTACTGCACAGACTGCTGTGAGCTGATACAGTGACATGTTCGCCATTCTCTCTTTTTATTGTGGACAATTAAAAGGTATCCACAATCTGCTTTTGAAGAAATCTTTTATATTTCGTGATACAGCGTACATTCTGTCAGATACAATTCTGGCGCCTCCGTCTCAATATACTGTACAACGCGGCATACATTCACATCAAATGATAACTCAGTGGCAGAGTTCCACTCACGCAGGGGCGTACAGTAATTTCCACTGGGGACACGCTTTTCAAAATCCCATTGGTGTCCTCCCACTTTCTAATGGTTTTGTTAAAGTAATCTCTTGTATTGTAGAATGCACGCTCTGCGCTGTCGAGAGTTTCACACGATCATTAAAACAAACCAAAAGTAAAACGGGCACACACATTCAACACGTTAGAGAGCGACTTCCGTGAAAATTAGGCTACATAAAATATCTAGGCTGTTATTAGTATGTGGGCTATAATAAGTTGTGTAGTGTCTATAGCTCTGTATCATGCTTGAAAAATTCGGTCTCTATTAGCACTTTGAATATTGAAAGAGTAGCCTACTTTGATCATGCCTGCATTTATTGTCTACACGACTAAGAAAGAAGTGTTGTTTATTTTTTGTTGTTTTACTGTAGATTGTTTAAAAATGCAGTGGTTGCCTTTAATTTAAATGGCTGTACCTATAATAAACTAAAAAGAAAATAAACATCTTGTTCATGTACTCATATTTTCATTCATTCTTGTCCCTTGCTTAAAGGAACACTCCACTTTTTTTGGAAGTAGGCTCATTCTCCAACTCCCCCCGAGTTAATAAGTTGATTTTTACCGTTTTGAAATCCATTCAGCCGTTCTCCTGTTCTGGCGATATCACTTTTAGCATAGCTTAGCATAGATCATTGAATCCTATTAGACCAATAGCATCGCGTTCAAAAATGACCAACGGGTTTCCATATTTGTTGTATTTAAAACTTGACTCTTCTGTAGTTATATTGTGTACTAAGACCGGTGGAAATGCAAAGCTATGAGTTTCTAGGCTGATAAGATTAGGAACTACACTTCCATTCCGGCGTAATAGTCAAGGAAGTTTGCTGCCGTAATATGGCCGAAGCAGGCGGAGTATTATCAGAAATGAGTTCCCAGCTAGTTTAGCATTTGCACATGTGCTGCGTGATATTACTGCTCCTGCTTCAGCCTTATTAAGGCAGCAAACTTCCTTTACTATTACGCCGGAATGGAAGTGTAGTTCCTAATCTTATCAGCCTAGAAAATTAAAGCTTTGCATTACCACCGGTCTTAGTACACAATATAACTACAGAAGAGTCAAGTTTTAAATAGGACAAATATCGAAACTCGTTGGTCATTTTTGAACGCGATGCTATTGGTCTCATAGGATTCAATGATCTATGCTAAGCTATGCTAAAAGTGATATCGCCAGAACAGGAGAACGGCTGAATGGATTTCAAAACGGTAAAACTCAACTTATTAACTCGGGGGGAGTTGGAGAATGAGCCTATTTCCAAAAAAAGTGGAGTGTTCCTTTAAGACGCCATGAATAATCAGGATCGGTGCATTACTAAAAAGAAATTAGGTGCTCCTAAATTTTCGAGCCCTGATATAGCACATATCCATTTATATACATGGAAAACCAAAACAAAAATGTTCTCTTTTTTGCTTCAGAAAAACACCAATGGTCACCCTGGTAATCAAACACTTCCTGAAAGGGAGTCACAGGTTTCTGAACATTTGCAGAATCAATCAGCAGTTGTTTACTTACAGAATTCAGCCCAGATCCAATGTGTGCACAGCATTGCTGAGTAAATAAAACACCATCTCCATTACAACAGGATTAATGTTGCTCAAAATGAAGGGTAATGCTTTGGTAGTGACAGTCTCAGGCAAAGGGAGCCTGTGACTGGGATGCCCTCAAACGTTAGAGAGGGGATCTGACAAACCACTGAGCAGAAAGCCAGCTGGTGAGTCAACGCCCAACTGCATTGTACTCACGTACTTGTTAGTCCCATCGCATCCCCGGTGCATCTCCGGCTCTCACAGCCCCAGAGAGGAAGATCATCATCCACGGCGCAAGGACTGATGAGCTGCGGCACATGGTTGGACCTGTCACAAAGCCAGTAGATGAAACACTTCTCTATGCATGCAGCACTAAATTGATAGGATTGAGTCATTCACTCACTCACTCACTCGGTTTGTGCGTTCGTCCAATCGACACACATACACACACACACACAGCTTACCGAGCAGAGATATGGTGAAAATGCAAAAGGAGGAGGGAAACAATCTGCTTTTATGAGGCACATACACAGTACACCAGATTTATGACACTGAAACAGATGAAGATCGATATTTTTTGAGACTCAAATTCAAGTCTCAATCCAGTTTGGGACTTTTGCATAATTCAGCTCAGCGCTCCCGCTCTCTTAGAGAGGCAATCCACTTCGGTGGACTGTGCAATGCATATTCAAATGAGGTCTGGTACTTATGATCCATAATGCATGGCCAAGTTTCAGTCTCAATTACAGAGCACTCAAACATCCAATCTTTAGAAGTACTGGTGGAGATGAGAAATGAAAACATACTGTTGAGAAACAACTCATGGCCTAATCAGAGTGGACAGCAGTCAAAAGCCTATAAAAAAAAAACTTGTTTAAATGCTAGAAGAGTTAAATAAGCATAAAGTCCCCCATCAGGGTCAAGTGTCCACCACAGAGAAAATACAGCACATAATGGCATTTTAATTATGTTCATATGCCACCCACATTCATGGCACAAGGGTTGCAAGACTGGTTAAAACAATATTTGGATTGGAGTGGCTGTGAAGAGGACTTGTGGAAGATCTTGAAAAGATTGCGCTTTTTTCCCATAAGCCTGGAGTCCTGATTGAAGACATTTGGAACAACGGGCATGAAGAGGACAGGGGAACAAGACTGTGACCTTTAGAGATCCAACATCACATATCAATTTGACCTCTGGCCCTATAAAATTACTCCTTAGGCTATCTTTCCCAGTGACTCATTCTGACCTCTTAATTAGCCATGTCACTAAGGGTGATGGACTGAACTTTGCCCTTGCTTTAGTATGAGGCGTTTCTGATGGGGACGACCATTACAGAATTGAGAATAACAATATGGGGGAGCATGAGAGACGACTTGAACCCATGAAAGTGTCACATCAACAAAGTAATATGAGCCACATGCCTGGTAGTGTTCTAAAACCTAGTGAGCTGCCTACAGAGGGACGATCGTAAGGCATCATGGATGCGGCCTGTATACTTTGCAGAAAATAATTCTTAGTGATAGGCTCAGAATAACATCAACGATGGCAGACAAGGCAAGACGAATGCTGATTATGACTTCTTGTGAAAACTGTTCCAAAACCTAGTGAGCTGTATACAGAGGGAGCATCTTAAAACATCATATATGTTGTCTCTTGATGGGTCCTGCACTATGCAGAGGCAAGAGGCAAGGGGGCAAGGCTTTCTGCTAATATGCCACACAGGGGCAGAAATTTACTTTTCCATTAAGGGGTAATACTTACCCCTTGAATTGATTTCCAGGGGCATTTTTTTACATTTGTAAGGGCAATTTTATATTTATTATTATAATCACAATGATATGTTGTCTTTAATGTCAAATACTTAAATTAACCCAATTATCAATATTTTACACTGTTGTCAATAGTGTTTAAAATTAAATTAAATCTTAATGAAAAAACAACAAAAATCATTATTGTAGATTATTGCTCTTTATACTGTAATGATAATTATTAATATCGATTATAGAAAACAATATAAATTTTGTGGTCTGCATTTTAGGCACATCACATTCTGGCTTCACAGACAAACATGTCAGTCCATGACGTTAGTCTAGTCTAGCGCAAGTTGTGCAAAAACTCCCACTACAATCACTAAAGCTACAAAATTAATCTTTTATTTACATCGTATCTGCACTGAAGGAAATTTGTGAGCGTGCTCACTCCACACAGCTCCGGCAATTCTGCACTGACAAGTCTAGCACATCTGCACTAAACTAATAGAAACCCCTCTGATTGGCCAATGCATTCCTAAGTTCGTTCAACAGAAATGTGTTTGATTGGTTATAAGGTTCAATGATGCACAAAACAGCACATAAAAGCAATCACATACAGTGTCAGATAATCTTAATGTAACTCTGCAAATTTACACTTTTTATAAATGTCATGTTAATTGCGACAGCCGTAATACATTGTTTAATTGTGCAGGGGATTTTTTTTTTGCCCTTTGCTTTGAATTTATGATGCATTTTTGCTTATTTTGTGGCATTTTTGCCACAAGCCCTCATTAATTTCCGACCCTGTACCACATTGCTAAGGCAGCTTCACATGTACAGTTGTGCTCATAAGTTTACATATCCCTTGCAGAATATGCAAAATGTTAATAATTTTAACAAAATAAGAGGAATCATGAAAACTGTATGCTATTTTTTATTTAGTACTGTTCTGAATAAGCTATTTTACATAACAGATGTTTATATATACTCCACAAGACAAGATTTTTCATAAAAATGGCCCTGTTCAAAAGTTTACATACCCCTGAATAATAATACTGTGTGTTGTTTCCTGGGTGGATGATTGTTTTTATGTTTTGTGATTGTTGTTCATGAGTCCCTGGTTGGCCCTAAGCAGTTCAGCTGCCTGCTGTTCTTCAGAAAAATCATCCAGCTCCTGCACAATCTTTGTTTTTCCAGCAGCATCTGCATATTTGAACCATTTCTAAAAGTGAATATATGATTTTGAGATCCATCTTTTCACACTGAAGACAACTGAGGGACTCAAACATAACTATTACATGCAACACAATGCATTAAGAGCTGGGGAGTATAAACTTTTTGAATTGGATGATCAGGGTAAATCTTACTATTATTGTCTTCTGGTAGCCATGTACATATTTACGTAGCTTCTGAAGTGCAATACTAAATGGAAAAAAAAATCTGTAATCAAAATAAGAAAAATTTAAAAATCATTATCGTGTTCAAAAGTTTACACCCCCTGGCTCTTAATGCATTGTGTTGCCTTCTTAAGCATCAGTAAATGTTTTCACCTTTTGAATTAATTAATTCAGAGTTTCTCAATTGTTCTCAGTGTGAAAAGATGGATCTCAAAATCCTGTATTCGATTTTGGAAAGGATTCAAATATGCAGATGCTACTGGAAAACCAAAGAATGTGCAGGAGCTGGAGGATTTTTCTGAAGAACAGCAGGTAGATGAACTGCTCAGGACAAACAGGGGACTCACAAACAGGGAACAACTATCACAAAAAATAAAAACAGTATTAGGATTCAAGGGTATGTAAACTTTTGAACAGGGTCATTTATATAAATTCAGTTATTATTTAGTCTTGTAGAATATATATAAACATCTGTTTCTTCAGGACAGTACTAAATAAAGAATAACAGTTTTTATGATCCCTCTTATTTTTAATATTATTGACAGTTTGCATAATTTGCAAGGCAAATTTATGAGCACAACTGTATATTATGTGGAGGAGGTAATCCCATAATGCATAGCAATGGGCTCAGAAAAAAAATCCAGATGGCGGACAAGACAAATATCAATTATTAAGAAACTTAATAATAAATGATGTATATTTCAATAAATTAAAACATTTTACTGGTGAAATGTATTGATAAAAAAATAATGTTTTCAGGCTTATAAGCTTACCCACATGTTGTATATGTGAAACAAATAGTACTTTCTAAATCAGTCACTTATGAGGTTCCATGATGATCAGGATGCTGGGTAAGACAGCTGTCTAGAAAGGCAATGAGGCAGATCACTAGGTTTTGGAACAGAGCTAAAGAGTCTACATTTTCATTTTCATACAACTTGGTAACATCATGTTCATCCACCAACCAATAAAGGTGCACCCTCAGATACCACAGTAAGAAACTTCATCTTTGTTTAGACACAAAAAGATTAACTGAATTAATATGGAGAACAAAAGTAAGCGGCGGCTGCAAAAAGCCCTCTGCTTCATCAGCCACAACACAATAACAAGCCTCAGCTTGCCTAATTTCCCACAGACGTCGTCCACGTGCAGCTGCTAGAAAGCCTGGATCTTTAAACATCTCGTCCTTTGAGAAAACAACGGCACACACCTTTCTTATAATCATTGCTTGCAACATTTCATTTCGCACCGCGAAAGCAGCACAGTGGCGCACTTATTTAGAGCCGTAGGATACTATTCCCCAAATTCCACCTGCCATATTTTCTGTCACAACTCACAGCAGACACTGCTTGAGTGGCTATTTTTAGTGGACACCTCATAGGCCGTATTTGGCTTTTAATTGGTTGCTTCCCTCTCACCGCTGAGCTGAAGTCACAGAGCAATTACAAGCTGTGTGGGTTGCAGGTACAAGTGATCCCCAACTGTTTTGCAAATTTTATTCTATCCGCTCAAGCTTTGAAACACAAGAGGATGTGCACTTTAAATACAACAGAAGTCTCCAAAGACGGCGCTCCTCTCAGAAGAAGCAAGCGCGCCGCTAACAACGCACACACACTCGATGGTGAAACGTGCGCACAGATGTCTGATACATCTCTGGGCTCACCCTTCAGGCTGTCAGTCTAGCGTCTCTCTGCTGTATTCGTGTCGGTATATCTGTAGACCTCCGTGTAGCTATAATTTACCTCACATCTTGTTCTGTATTTGTGTTCAGCATTACCAGGGGAAGGTCTTTGGAGACTGACACAAAGTAATTGATACCCTTACAATGGTTCCCACAATAGCTGCATTTGATTGACTTCTCTCTCTCCCTTCAGTCTCGGTCCTCTTCCCTTTCTTTTCCCTTTCATTCCTTCCCCGTGTCTCGCATGATTGTGAGTATCACAGATTTGTTCTTTGCAGGCAGCGCTGCAAGCTTTGGCCGTGACTCCATAAAGCTATCACCCAATGCAATCCATCCAAAGACAAATTGCTCAGGCTGACAAACACTCAGGTAGAGAGCAGGTTTCTCAGCAGCTGCTGAAATTATACAGAGCTGAGTTAGGATAGAAGATCAAAGCCATTTCATTTTATTTGACAAGACAGGAGAAGAGTGGATTTCGGGGCCTACGCTGTGACGGCGGTGAGAATGAGCTACTGTCTGTCTGCTCCGAACGTGCTCGAATAACACGTATGTTTAACTCTAAAATAAGAGCGTAGCATCGCGCCGGCTTTAAATTTGATTCGGCACGGTTTGTTTTTGAGGCTTTCTTCATTGAGCGTATTTCAACACAGTATGTTTTTGACCCTGCTAGTATTAAACCTTTTATCGCTGCACATTTATTACGTTCCAGGTCTTTAAATGCCAGTGTTCTGTAGCAGATAGGAAAAGAGCATTGTGACCTCTACCGAAGCTAATCGGGGATCATCATCGGCCCATTTGTCAGGATAAGCACATTGTGGAGGGTGATTTCCAGCTCCTTCTTTCGGTTTTGGAAAGGGGAGGGCATCTTCACAGAGAGCTGCTTATCCATTGAGAGTTCGAGGGCAAAAACTTCTCACCAGCCTTACTCTTATTGCTCCCAGAACCGCTGATAGCTAAGCAGCATCCTCTTCTGCGGGGAGGCCCTGAGCGATGCTTAGAGTGGAGGAAGAAAGAGGAAAATAAACTGCTGGTGGTATAAAATGGCCAAAGGCAAATAGGTAAATCATTAGCACGTCCCACTTCTGCCTCTAGTGTTTACTGTTCTTATTGACCCTCTTTCTCTTCTCCTATGGATGTGGAACGCGGTTGGGAGGAGGCTCTTCAGAGGAGGCCGGAAATTTGACGACTGCTGGGCGGCTCAGACAAGACAGGATGCTCAATGTCCAGCATATGCTCAGAGATTTGGTTAATAAATAATTCAATTAACCGAGACCCATCTGTTCCTGATGCACTAGCGGAGATGCAAAGATACAGAGCCCAACTATCAGTGCACAGCTGTGTCTCTGGATCCTGAACTATTCCCTCTTTCCGTTTTTTACTCTCTCTCTCTCTCTCTCTCTCTCTCTCTCTCTCTCAATGTGCCATCTTAGCACCGCCGTTGAAAACTATAGTCGAGGGGGCAAAGGGGCCACAGTAATATGTGACAACCGGAAATAAAACGTTTCATGAATTATTCATTCATAACCTTTAGATGACCAAATTAGATTCTTCTCTTAACACCCCTCTATGTTGCCGCCGCTGGTCTTTGTGTGTCTGGGGTTAATTTGCACATTAATGAATTAAAGCTAATGAACACAGCACAACAGGAGTCATTTCATATTGTCCTCTTGAAGCAGTTCGCACTGCCTTTTTCTTTTCTTCCATTCATAGAGTAAGCTTTGACATTGCTAGAGGCACTAAGTGCTTATAAGAGAGCATGTGGTTTTTGGTCAACTCTTGTTTAGAAAGCATCACGTGGGAAATCATTTTATTAAACAGCTTTCTGGATTACTTATTAGAAACTGTCAATCGCAATGTTAAACAGTCATACTATGGCGTTCAGTATCACTCCACAGCCTCCGTATCAGTAGCTAATTGGCGCCATCGGACTACTCAAAATGATTATCATGTCTACTGACTGTAATACAAGTGGAGGACAGAATTAATTTCAATATATGAGCTTAAAACGTTTTGCTAGCAAGGCAATGGGAACGTTGGTTTATACAGTAAATAGTCCAAAGAATAAATTCATATTCAATATAACTTTTTTCTAAAAGTTCTAATACTTTTTATAAGACTATCCATAACTTTAATTAGTATTTCATGTTAAGGTCAGTCAGATGGTAATTATCACAAAATGAATGCATAAGATCATTCCATGAGATTTCCTCTGTAAATAAACTTATAAATATATATATGTGACCCTGGACCACAAAACCAGTTATAAGTAGCATTGGTATATTTGTAGCAATAGCCAAAAATACATTGTATGGGTCAAAATTATTGATTTTTCTGCCAAAAATCATTGGTATATTAAGTAAAAATCATGTTTCATGAAGATATTTTGTACATTTCCAACCATAAATCTATCAAAATGTAATTTTTGATTAGTAATATGCATTGTTAAGAACTTAATTTGGACAACTTTAAAGGCGATTTTCACAATATTTAGATTTTTTGCACCCTCATATTCCAGATTTTCAAATAGTTGTATCTCGGCCAAATACATCCCTATCAGTGTTGGGGAAAGTTACTTTTAAAAGTAGTGCATTACAATATTGAGTTACTCCCTAAAAAAGTAACTAATTACGTTACTTAGTTACTTTTTATGGAAAGTAATGCGTTGCATTACTTTTGCATTACTTTTTAAATCTGAGCAGGGCTTGCTTGTTTGTTTTTAATATAAAAAGTTCTACACCAAAAGCCTCAGGCTTAGAGAAAAGTAAATTCACGTCTGTGCAGTAGACTGCAGAAGAAAAAAATGTCAACTCTTCAGCAATAAAAAAGAAAAGAAAAAAAATGTTAGATTATCTTGAGTAATTTTTGCTTATTTATTATGGATGAATTGGATCATCGAAGGTCGGCAGCAAAAATATCAGTTCAAAAATAGGATTAAATACATAGAAGATATTTGTATTATTTAACATATTTAATTATTGCAGATTTGTGTTGAATTTCACTGTTTTTATTCATTTTGAGGAATACTGTATCTGTTTTTTAAGTGAGTGAGATGAATTAATGCATGCTCAAATTTATTCTAGAACTAAAGTAACATCTTACTCACAATTTCTCTCAACATAGGAGAGCTTTTAATCAATAAATGGTAGCTGGTGTTACTTATTTAAAAAAGTAACTAAGATTTTTTTTTGTCAATTAAAAAGTAATGTGTTCCTTTACTAGTTACTTAGTTCATCTGAACTTTCTATTCACAAAAAAATCCACAAAAAAAAAGAATCCATGAAATTATTAAGCAGCACAAACGTTTTACTGATAACAATAATAAATGTTTCCTGAACACCAAATTAGCTTATCTGAATGATTTCTGAAGGTCATGTGACAGTATTCACATTCAGCATTCAGCAGCCATCACAATAAATTACATTTAAAATATATTAAACTAAAACATTTTTAAATTGCAATAATATTTAACAATATTACTGTTTTAATGTATTTTACTGTTTTAATGTATTAATGGGTCAAATAAATGTAGCCATGCTGAGAATTACAAATAAAAACAACAACATCAAACTTTTTAACTTGTATACATACCCATCTTTGCTCACTACTGTTGCTTTCTGTACTGTTACTTTTACTGCCATCTCGACTGGAGACGAGCGTTATTTTGACAGACCTTCTCTGAAATTTGTCTTGACGTATTGGAGTAGCAATACTAGATTGACTGCATGTCACTTTTGCCTCCTTTGCTGGCCACCGGTGTAATTTAGCTCAATGTCATTTCAGTGCCTTCTATCATAATATCATATGAATAGATCTGGCTGCTCTTCAAGTGAAAGGCTAGAAATTGGTGTCATGTCAAGTTGGTGTGGATGGGTTGCAATTGGTTGACTTGATTCATCCCTTGCGGCGAAAACATCCCTTGTCGAAAACGCTTCTTTTAGTCTGATGTAAAATTTGAAAGGAGCTCAGATTCTTTGTGATGTCTTTATACAAATAGGCCACTTGAATGGATGAAAAACCTCAGTTGTCACTGATTTGTAAACTGGGTGCTATATTGATGCTCTACACTTGACTTGGGGCACTCGTACATATAAATGTCACTTCTCATATGAGAGCTTTAGCATACAGTATGCAGGAAGCAGGGCCAAAAAATGTACCAGTTGTGAGTGTCACTTACAAACGATGGCTCCAAACTGTAAGCACACAACTAAGGGTGACAGGGTTAGAGGCTGGAAAAACAACTCACTGCATTATAATTTAAAAAGAACAAACTTCGGGAAGGTCAACGTCAACTTTTTTCCACTATACACTCCTGCTTGTTAGAATAGAGTCTGCATTTACGCTAACATCCCTTAAGAGCTTATGTCAATGTTAAGTCAGAAGGAACAGAGGTGGGACCATTGAAACTCCCATATGTTTACATTCATCACACAATGCTCCACTCTGAAACCTACAGTTTCAATGGTGGCTCTCTCATCCAATCAGACCTTTACCCTGATTGGCTGAGCTAACTGTTGCCACCCCTCCCTTAGCAGTGCTACAGCATCATAGTGTGAAATGAGCTCTTTGTTGGGTGACCTTGCAAGAAAACAAAAGGTAGAATGAAACGTATAACCCTGAACAATGACTTCAGAAACCCAGCCACTCTGCTGACAGGTGGTACGTGCAAACATTATGGTTGACTTTGTTGAAGAACGGGAACCGATTTCGGCTGAAGCTCCACACCTGAATGGAAAAAGATCTAAAGGCCTGTTCACACAAAAGACAAGGACTGATCACATCTTCTAGTTCAAACCAACAACGATTTGTCATTCTGTAACATATCTGAGGATTGTTATAAAAACCACTTCTCAAAACAAAAGGCCATAAAGCTACAACGTCTACCAAGGAATACCTAGAATAATATCTAAATACTTTAACAGCCAAACAAAGTACCAACTTAAAGTGATAGTTCACAAAAAAATGAAAAATTCTCTCATTAATTACTCAACCTCATGACGTTCCAAACCCTTCACTCAACTTCGGAACACAAATTAAGATATTTTTTAATGAAATACAAGAGCTTTCTGACCGTGCATAGACAGCAACACAACTGACACTTTCAAGGCCCAGAAGGGTAGTAAGGAAAAAAATGTTATTAGTCGCTTAGTTGCAGAAAAAAAAAAAATCCATCTGTCCGTGACGGACAGATTGTTAACAGCTGGTCTATGTGGTAATATAGTACATCAGGCAGAACATTCAAATGCTCAACTATCATTCATTGACCTAAAATATGGCTTTTCATCTGAAATATGTAAGTAGTAGCAACTAGTAGCTGCTCAATCTAATGTTAACCTGGAAAAATAGCGCTATTGAAGAGTCTGTGCGAAGTGTGGAAGCTGAACAGTAGCGCGCTCACTGCATGACAGATGGAGGCACTGGTGCGGTCACTTGCACTTAAAATACATTTTTGGACATACAGGTAAAATAAGTTAGTTTATTTGTGTGCACTCACAATAACAACGAAACATTGCGCTTTTGTAAAATAATTAAAGCAAACAGGATGCACTTTCTACCATCTTGGTCTCTGTGAACTTGAATGCGAAACTTCAAAACTCTGAGTATACTTGCCTTACAGACATGAAAAAATATATCTATAAAGAGTAAAATATTTACTTTTAAATGGACCAATTTAAATAGAAAACAAATATTCTCAGATTATGCAATCCATATAAAACATGCATACAGTACTGCGGAGATGACGAGTCAGTAGCTGCGTTTCCATTACCCTTTTAATTGAATTGAAAATACGCCTAATGGAAACACGTCATTTGCGCAAAAAACTCCCATATATTGTAAAAGTTTTTATGCTCACATGAGGTGTTTTTTCATGCAATTCGAAAGAGGAATATTTCGCAAAACAGCAATGGAAACATTTTTTTTTTTTGCATTTACATTCCCACAAAATCTATAATCCCACAAAAAAAATTGCCATGACTTATAGCGAGAGGAAAAAAAATACGTTTTAGTTGCACAACATCGGTTAATGGAAATGCCGTCATTTCGCAACACTTTTTAATCGACATTTATACAATATCGCCACAGTTTTGCGCAAATCTGTAATGGAAGCGTGCTTACTGTCGCTGACTTCATCTCTTAAGCCAAAAACAAAGAAAGCAATAGTTTATCAAGAAATTTTTAAAACGTTAATGCAGTCTCCTTGCCGTTTTTCCCTAAAACATTCAGAATTACTATATCTGCCAGTGCGCTGTGGCAAGCTTTTTTGCATGCGGTTGAGCACTTATTAGGCTATGTACGCAATTAAAGGCTCATTATTATGATTTAAATCAGGGGTCCCCAAACTTTTTTCTGAGCGGGCCACATAATTTTCTTTTCTTTAATGGGGGGCCGGGTCGGTTTATAAAATAAAATTCCATGGGCCGGACTGACTACTACTATTATTATTATTATTTTATTATGATTTTACCTGTATTTATTATACATTTTAATGCTAAAATAGTTTATTATTTTTTATGCACCAGACAGACAAATGATCATTTCTTTTCAAAAGTTATACAGGTGCTTCTCAGTAAATTAGAATGTCATGGAAATTTTTTTTTTTTTTTTTTCAGTAATTCAACTCAAATTGTGAAACTTGTGTATTAAATAAATTGAATGCATTACATTTACATTTTACATTTATTCATTTGGCTGACGCTTTTATCCAAAGCGACTTACAATTGGGGAGAACAACAAGCGATTCATCTTAAGAGTCAGATCGAAGCGGGAAACGCTCGAAAATACCATATATCAGGCATTGTTTGATGAGTACATGCTAGAAAGACAAGATCAAGAAAGTATTTTTTTTTTTTTTTGGGGTCAGATAGATTTGAAAGAGATGGGTTTGCACACAGAGTGAAGTAGTTTAAGTCTTTGGTTCTTTTAATTGTGATGATTTGGCTCACATTTAACAAAAACCCACCAATTCGCTATCTCAACAAATTAGAATATGATTGACATGCCAATCAGCTAATCAACTCAAAACAACTGCAAAGGTTTCCTGAGCCGTCAAAATGGTCTCTCAGTTTGGTTCACTGGGCTACACAATCATGGGGAAGACTGCTGATCTGACAGTTGTCCAAAAGACAATCATTGACACCCTTCACAAGGAGGGTAAGCACAAACATTGATTGCCAAAGAAGCTGGCTGTTCACAGAGTGCTGTATCCAAGCATGTTAACAAA
>NC_133363.1:26694029-26784402 GCF_049309525.1 Garra rufa | reverse complement strand
GGCCGCCTGTCTCAGCTTCCCGAGAAGAAACGGCCGAGAGTAAAAGACCGGTTGGCATTTTCAAGAATGCTGTCAGGAAGGTGAAAAGTTAAAGACGTCATGACTGCCAGTGACGATACAGACCGTGTCCTCTTATTCCACACATCATTAGAGACTTCCAGCCATTTTGGCAGCCGGCATTAATGGCAGCCAAGAACAAGAACAGCTGCATTTTAAACATTCACACTTCTGCTTCTATGATTCCTTTCTCTTGCCCCATCGACCTGGCACGCTGATTGTCTGGAGATGAAGAGCCTTGTGCACAGCAAGACTTGAAGAAAATAACAAAGTCTGTGTGATTTGAAAGTCTAATTCAGCTGTGTGCACTCAATGGGCACACTAGTGAGTGAATGGAACTGACTTCTCCAATATGATACTACACTTATCATTTCTACAAAGGCTGGGGAAAAGATATGCCTATATCCCTTACTTACCTTTACCACAAATACTTTTTCTTCCTTTCTTTTTTTTTTGAGTGACAGTCTTTTTATTCCAACTTTGACTGCATCTGCAGTAAAAGACTGTTTGAACTTCTTGTCATCTGGGATCTTTTTCCTTGCATGTTGCATTAGAACCACACCGCTGCAATGACGCGAAATGAATCAATGAACATGTAACACGTACAACACTGGAGGAAACAGAAACCAGCTGGGCAACTACGGCCACGAAATTGCTATTTCAGTCTCAGCACTCAACAAAGTGATTGCTCACATCCATTTCCTCCAAAAGCAAACAAAATAAATGGGACGGCTGGCTGGCTGGCTAGCCGGCCAGTCGGATAGATGGACCGAGGACTGGAACGACGGACAGATGGATGGAAGATGTGGCCAGACTGTTGATATGTACTGTATTAACCACACAGGAAGGCTGTGGAAATCGTTGTTGGCAGGCCTGTAAATAGCTGTTTTCCTGCTTGACAAAAGTGTGGGAAAGAAAACACACCTCTATCAGAGCAGATAAGCCGCCTGACAGGGCATGAGTTCTTCTGCGAGGGGCTATCTCTAAGCTATTGAAAGACAACTTAATTGTGACATCTGGAAGAGGGGCTACCGTCTGTCATACACATGATGAGTCCAGTGGTGGGTCTTGGGTGGTGATAGACAGATATTTCGGCCAGATCAATCAACTGATATGTAGCTATTTTGAGATTATTAGAATTGTCTGATAAGTACCCACCCAGCAAAAACTCGTCGAAATGACGTCAAAAAGACGACAAAGCCAGACGTCTAAACAACGTAAAAATTTGGTTGAAAAGTGAAAGACGAAACAACGTCTTTTTCAGCACCTAGAAAAGACGTCTATAAAATGACGTCCAAATTACGTCTAAATTTGGTTGAAAAGTGAAAGACGAAACGACGTCTTTTTCAGCACGTAGAAATGACGTCTATAATAAGACGTCCAAATTACGTCTAAATGTGGTTGTAAAGTGAAAGTTAAAAAGACGTCTTTTCCAGGCCTAATTTCAACCGTGAATTCATGATTACATTGTTACATTAATAATTACAGTCAAAATAAGACAATTCACGAGTACCAAAACATTTATTGACATAGTATTAAATACATCTTTCACCTAAAGAAAACAATCTACTGATCACAAGCCTGCATTTGATCAAACGCATCGTAAAAAACTGTAATATTATGAAATATAAGTATAAATATTTGTTTTCTATATAAATACATTTGTAAAAGGTAATTTATTCCTGTGAAATACATTTTCAGCATCATTACTCCAGTCTTCAGTGAAATATGATCGTTCAGATATCATTTTAATATCCTAATTTGCTGCTCAAGAAACATTTCTGATTATTATCAATGTGAACTTTCAAAAGAGCCATATTTATTTTAAACAGAATTTTCAAAAAAAAAAAATCTTTGATTAAATAGAACAATTGCCAATTATAACCACACTGTCATTAATTACTTACCCTCATGTTGCTCCAAACAGCATTAGACCCTTTTGTGCAGAAGGCAAATTAATACATTTTTAACAGATGCCTTGTGTACACAAAAAACAGCAACAATAAAATTAAGTCTTCATTCACAAATAATGTATCTCCAAAACATTTTCACAAAAGCACCATGAGATGGCCAGCTCTCAGGACAACACAACATTGATGCATCATGGTGCTCTTGTAAAAGTGTTATTTTTTTTAATAAAAATGCAATGTTTTTTTGTGCAGACAAAACATTCACATCACTTAGTTTATAAAATTGAGGTTAAACAACTGTAGTAACATGGATTACTTTAATAATGTCCTTACTACCTTCCTGGGGCTTCAAAATGGTAGTTGCATAAACTGTGAAATGGAGGGACATCAATTTATCAGATTTCTTCTCAGATCTACATTTATGTTTCAAAGATGAATGAAAGTCTTACAGGTTTGGAACAACATGAAGGTGTGATACATTTTTGTTTAACTAATACATTATTAGGTAAATCAGATCTCTCAGGGGCTCAAGTAGATCTCTGCCTAATCTCTGATCTTCTGGTTCTTCTGTTCCTTTCACAAACCCAATCCTGGATCACTGAGCCAAGACAGAAGTTTCCACTTTAAATGCTTCAGCTGGGCCGCTTTTTCTTCAGCATCTAAAGTGAGAGAGAAAACAATATCCAAAATGTAAATGTAAACATGAATAACCAAAATGTCTAAAATGAAAAGTACAGACTTGACTTTTCCCTACTGTTAGGGCATTTTCACCTCAAACAGTTTTAATAAAGTTCAAGCAGTTTTAAGTCAATCAAATTTAAGTATATGTGAGGCTCACTCCTGCTTAAAGATTTAGTTCACCCAAAAATTTTAATTCTGTCATTAATTATCTACAAATGAAATTAATATTTTGGTTTTAATCCAAGAGCTTTCTGATCCTCATAGATAAATTGTTGAATAAAGTTATTTTTGTTTACTTTGCGCACAGAAGTATTCTCGCAGCTTCATATAATTATGATTGAACCACTTATATCACATTGACTTGTTTTGACTATGTTTTTGGTTCCTTTCTGGGCATTGAAAAATGCATATCCACTATCCAGTAAATATGGGAGGATCAGAAAGCTCTTGGATTAAACCCAAATTATCTTCATTTGTGTTCTGAAGATAAACAAAGGTCTTATGGTTTTGGAACAACATTAGGGTGAGTAATTAATGACAGCATTTTCATTTTTTGGTGAACTAACCTTTTAAGATCACCTGAAATCCCTCAACAGTTCTTCTTCAGAAAAATTAGCATGTAACACCAATATTGATTCTTCATGGTCTGATTCCGAAAGCCTTTTTAATATATTCATTTTACACCTTAAGCAAGGGACAAGAATGAATGATAATATGAGTACATGAACAAGATGCTTATTTTCTCTATTATAGGTACAGCCATTTAAATTAGAGGCCACCACTGCAATTTAAAATCTGAATAAATGACAAAATATATTATAAATAACAAAAAATAAACAACACAGTTCTTTCTTAGTCGTGTAGACAATAAATGCAGTCATAATCAAAGTAGGCTACCCTTTTAATATTCAAAGTGCAAACAGAGACCGAATCTTTTAAGCATGATACAGAGCTATCAATAGACAACTACACAACTTATTATAGTCCACATACTAATAACAAATTCAATATTTTATGTAGCCTAATTTTCGCTCATTGGGGAGTCGCTCTCTAAACGTGGGGTAATAAAATGCGTGTGCGCGTTTTAATTTGTTTCGTTTTAACGATCAAATGAACTCGGCGGTGCTGAGTGTGGATTCTACAATACAAGAGCTTACTTTAACAAAACCTTTTGAAAGAGGCAAAGGACACAAACTGGATTCTGAAAAGTGTGTCCCCAGTGAAAATTACACCCCTGCTTGAGTGCAACTCTGCTGCTGAGTTATCATCTGATGCAAATGTATGCCGCTTTGTACAGTAGCCTATATTGAAACTGAGACGCCAGAATTGTATCCGACAGAATGTGTCAAGTGTTTTATTATATTTAATAGGGCTGGGTAAAAAAATATCGATTCTCCGATTTTAATCGATCTTCAGTTTTAACGCAACGATATCGATTCGGGAAATCCCTGAATCGATTCTTATTGCGCATGCTTCACGTAAGAGGATTTACAGTCTTTTTATTTTTTTACAGTAATGTGCATTTTGCAGTTTGTTTACATGGTGTACAATGGATGCACATATTTATGACTTCTTGTTACAGTGTTCATTCAAAATAAAAGTTTTTTAAAATAAACAACTGTGTGCACCCTATTATTAATGTAGATGTGTATTTCAGTAATAAACTTAAGTAGGAGAGTTTCAGTTACCAGCATTTATATCAAAATATGGATGCCATGTCTGCAAAACTAACATTTTAAATGAAATATTGATAGCTAATCGCTATCGAATCGAATCGAAATCGGATCGAATCGAATCGAAACCATAAAAATAAGAATCGAATCGAATTGCCAAATTGGTCACAATACCCAGCCCTAATATTTGAGTGTTGCCAGTCTTGAACGCGAAAAACTTTTTGCAAATATTGCATCGCATGCTGTTGCCGTCAATATTAGCATAATTTAGCAATACTTTTGATCACTTAAACATCGTTTGCGTTAAATTTACGCTTTGCTTTAAAGTGTAGTGTACATTACAGCCTCACATTTGACAAGCTCTGGGCGAGTGGGCGTAACCGCAGTAAACTATTGATTTTCAAGGCAGCCTCGCCGCAGCTAATCACCAGCATTTGATCCGGGCACGTTTTCTAGCTCACTGACGTTGACAAGATTATACCCTTGGATATCGAAATTTGGTACTGAACGAAAATTATTTTTTTGATACTTGATTCGGTCGGTGCTTAAAAAGTATCGAACTCGATACCCAGCCCTAAGCTTGGGTATAGAGAATGGGAACCTACGTCACTGTTCATTGCATTCTGGGTAAAATTACTATTTATGTTAATATTTTTTACATAGACTAATAATTGAGGTGACTTTGTTTCCTCATGCACAGACAAATCCAAATGACATCCTGCGGCTTGTGACAATACATTAATGTCCTAAGACACGAAACGATCGTTTTTTTCGAGAAACTGAACAGTATTTATATCATTTTTCAGCTTTGATATACAGCAATGTCCAACTCAACTCAGCATCTGGCTCGTTACATATGTACGCGCTCTGGCGTAGTATATGCAAATGCTGGAAGGGAAAATCAGTGAGATGTCAACAGACCCGGATGAGTTTGTGCAAGTAAACGTAATATTTTAGCTTTAAATCGGTTTGAATAGTAAACAATGAGTGTCACGCGACAGATCGCTTCCGGTGTTTGCGTATACTACGCCAGAGCACGTACACATGTAACATGCCTGATGCTGAGCACGCGCTTGGGACAGTTGTGTGGACATGGCTGTATATTAAAGGTAAAAAATTATATAAAAACTGTTCAGTTTCTCACAAAAACAGATCGCTTTGTGTCTTAGGACATCAATGTATTGTCACAAGCCGCAGGGTGTCATTTGGATTTGTCTATGCATGGTTTTTTTGTTTTTTTTACTTTCAAAGGTTTGGTGCCCATCTACTGCCTATATCAAATCACTAACAGACCGCAGCGGTTTGAGTTAAAAATCCTTGTTTGTGTTTGACTGAGGAAACAAAGTCACCTACATCTTGGATGCCCTGGGGCTAAGCAGATCAACATCATATTTTAATTTTTAGGTGAACTATCCCTTTAAAGTTTGTGGTCAGTTTTTAAGTTTTTGAAATAAGTCTTTTATGTTCACCAAGAAAACTGCACTTTGATCATAAAAAAAGTAATGTTTCTGATTACAATATATATATATTGTAAAAATGTCATTTTTTCCGGTTTTGGCAAAGCTCAATTGTCAGCATCATTTCCGAAGGATCGTGTGACAAGATTTGCATAATGGTGCTGAAAAATCACTTTTTAAAACATACTAAATTAGAACACAGTTATTTAAAAATTTTATTTTACAATATTACTGTTTAACTGTATTTTAATAAAAAAAAAATGCAGCAGTGGTGAGGATAAAAGACTTCTTTTAAATACATGACATATCTGACCCTTAAACTTTTAAATGGCTGTTTTATGTGTGAGGTATTACTTACTAGTCATATGGCTCATCATTTCTAGAGATGTTCTTTGGCTGGAGATACACTCCAACTCTGGTGCACTGCCATTAGCATGCGAGAATCTAAGAAGGAACATAAACAATGTCACAGGGCCAACAATGCAATGCTAAGTTTATTAGAAATAAGCTATAGCAGAGGTGAAATGCAGAAAATAAAAACAATAATATATAGAATATACAAAAAAACAAAAAAGGATTTAATAACAGAATTTACAATTTTAGGTTTACTTATTTAGTGTCACGTATCTGGTCTATCCTGTCATCATGAACTCTTGCACCACACTTCATGGACTTCATTCCCCACAAGCCACTGCTCTAATCACTGCATTCACCTGCTCTCACTTTACTGATTACTGGTCACAGCTGCACCTCATCACACTCTCTGCATTTAAGCCACTCACACACACAGCCACCTTGCGAAGTCTTATTGTTCCTATGGTCGTAATTCTAAGCGTATTTCTCTGTGTTGGATTATCTGTGTATGACTCTGGACTGTGTACCCCGTTGACGATTCCTGCTTCCTGCCATTGCGACCATTGCCTGTCTATTGAACTGTTTCCCGGATTACCTTCGTTGTTCCTGTTTTCTGGTGATAACTCCTGCCTGTCGACACTTCTCAATAAAGCCTTGCAAATGGATCCGCACGTCTCTGACTCCTCCTTGTGACAGAAGACTTCGCCGCACCAGGATCCAGCAGCCTTATCCCACCACCAGTGCAAACATGGATCCAGTCAATCAGCTACTTAATCTGCGACAGGGAGATCTACACATTGAGGAATATGTTCACCAGTTCCGTGAGTTTTCACACCAACTACCATTTTACGATGAAGCATGGCTTAGGGGCCTATTTCGTTATGGACTTAATGAACCTGCCAAGTCAATGCTGCCTGGAGGGGAATTTAACTGCTCACTACAGGACTGTATGCAGTATGCGCTGTTGCTTTGTGGCTCACCGTTAACTGTGGGTGTTTTAAAGGAGCCACAGCACAAGATGTCTGCCCTTCCAGAGCCTGTTCACAACACGGCTGCCCTTCCGGACTCTGCACCCAAGGTGGAAGCCGCCACGCCCAAATTTGCACCCAAGACTTATCAAAGATTAATATCTAGCGTGGAGGACCCAGCGCTGCTGTCGGCTCGAGCAGCTGGTCTCCCAACCGGCCTTCCAGAGCCTCCGCTGGTTCCGCCCAGCCTTCCAGAGACTCCGCTGGTTCCGCCCAGCCTTCCAGAGACTCCGCTGGTTCAGCCCAGCCTTCCAGAGACTCCGCTGGTTCCGCCCAGCCTTCCAGAGACTCCGCTGGTTCCGTCCAGTCTTCCAGAGACTCCGCTGGTTCCGCCCAGCCTTCCAGAGACTCCGCTGGTTCAGCCCAGCCTTCCAGAGACTCCGCTGGTTCCGCCCAGCCTTCCAGAGACTCTGCTGGTTCAGCCCAGCCTTCCAGAGACTCCGCTGGTTCAGCCCAGCCTTCCAGAGACTCCGCTGGTTCCGCCCAGCCTTCCAGAGACTCCGCTGGTTCCGCCCAGCCTTCCAGAGACTCCGCTGGTTCCGCCCAGCCTTCCAGAGACTCCGCTGGTTCAGCCCAGCCTTCCAGAGACTCCGCTGGTTCCGCCCAGCCTTCCAGAGACTCTGCTGGTTCAGCCCAGCCTTCCAGAGACTCCGCTGGTTCCGCCCAGCCTTCCAGAGACTCCGCTGGTTCAGCCCTGCCTTCCAGAGACTCCGCTGGTTCCGCCCAGCCTTCCAGAGACTCCGCTGGTTCCGCCCAGCCTTCCAGAGACTCCGCTGGTCCAGCCCAGCCTTCCAGAGACTCCGCTGGTTCCGCCCAGCCTTCCAGAGACTCCGCTGGTTCCGCCCAACCTTCCAGAGACTCCGCTGGTTCCGCCCAGCCTTCCAGAGACTCCGCTGGTTCCATCCAGTCGTCCTGAGATTCCTGTCTGCCCGGTTCTGGTCACGGAGCTCATGCATGGACTGTTCCCACCCACCCTCCCTGCTGCTCCAGTTCCGCCACCTCTGTCTCCTGACAGTCCCTCTGCTCACCCACATCCCACCTTTGGTGCAGAGGACTTGCCGTGGGACTGCCAGTCTCCATCGGTGTCCAGACTGAAGGACCCCTCACCATCACCTCCAGTCTCAGAGTCCTGGACTCCACCTCGGTCCTCCGACCCTGCGGCTCCACCCCGGCTCTGTGCTCCCTCGTCTCCGTTGTCGGCCATCGGCCCACCAGCTCCTCCGGGCTCCATCGTCTCTCCGGCTCCGCCCCGGTCAGTCGTCGCCCCACCTTCGCCTCTGGACTCTACTCCTCCGGCTGCGCCTCGTCACTCCGTCCTGTCGGCTCTGTGGACCTCCTCCCTCCCGTGGGCACAGCCTCGATCCTCTGTCACTCCGGCTCCGCTGCGTACCTCCGGACCTCCATCTCCGCCGGGGTCGCCAGAGCCTTGGGTTCCGCCTTGGCCCTCCGGATCCTCTGTGTCGCCCAGGACCATCGACTCTCCGGTTCCGCCTCGGGCTCCACCGGCTCCACCTCCGTCGGTCGGCCCCATGCAGGAGCCAACCCTTCCTCCGCCATGGCTTCTCCCTCCGTCGGCTCTGCCTCAGTTCGTGGTTCCAGTACCCCTACATGGACCTGGCCCTCCATCCCTCCCCCTGTTCCGCCTCCGCTCCACCACCCTCCAGGTTGTATTAGGTGGTTAGAGCGTCTGGAAGCCGCTCCTTGGGGAGGGGCTCTGTCACGTATCTGGTCTATCCTGTCATCATGAACTCTTGCACCACACTTCATGGACTTCATTCCCCACAAGCCACTGCTCTAATCACTGCATTCACCTGCTCTCACTTTACTGATTACTGGTCACAGCTGCACCTCATCACACTCTCTGCATTTAAGCCACTCACACACACAGCCACCTTGCGAAGTCTTATTGTTCCTATGGTCGTAATTCTAAGCGTATTTCTCTGTGTTGGATTATCTGTGTATGACTCTGGACTGTGTACCCCGTTGACGATTCCTGCTTCCTGCCATTGCGACCATTGCCTGTCTATTGAACTGTTTCCCGGATTACCTTCGTTGTTCCTGTTTTCTGGTGATAACTCCTGCCTGTCGACACTTCTCAATAAAGCCTTGCAAATGGATCCGCACGTCTCTGACTCCTCCTTGTGACATTTAGTAATGCTCATACAGTGCTACTTATGTGTGGATATTAAATCCCTTTTAAAATAACTATATACATAAAAGTATGTGTGTGTGTGTGTGTGTGTGTGTGTGTGTGTATATATATATATATAATTTTGCAAAATAAATTAGATGTATGGTGATATAGGCTAAATATTATTAAAGATGCATGAAAGGTTATTTAATAAGCTTTCTCACAACAACTGTGTTTTCTGCATTCCCTTCCAAAAATTTTAAAATCAGCAACTTCTCGTGTCATGGAGGGTTTTCTGAAATCACAAAACAATGGTATCAATAAATGTTTACCATGAAACATCAAAACGTGTTTGAAGTACTTTCAGCCCATTTTCACGCTCCATGTAAGCGATGTATCCGATTAACAGTACAGTGAATACTTTTATGTTAAATAAATTAGCTTGCTTCCTTTTATACATTGATAAATTGCCAGCAATTACCTTTATTTAAAAAAAAAATCAAAACCAAAACCGCTCATATACATTTAAGATTAAAAGCCCAAACTTTCATAAACAAGAGTTCAAGTCTAAAGTTAGCATTACGGTTGAGATGCTAACGGACTTTTTCAATCGACACTAAACCATTTCTTTAAAGTAAATATTCAACGGAAGCGTGTCATGTGCATCAAACACTTTAATGTACTATTTGTGTAATTTTAGAGACCAAACTTACCTGAGATTAGTGAAAACAACGGAGAGAGACGGTTTCTCCTGCTTGACTGTTGTGTTTCCTCTCCGTTTCCATGGTAACTCCCTCCGTTCCGGTTCAAATGTTACGTGATTGTTCAGAGCGCGCGCTCATTACAGCACGTAAAATCACCCAGAATTCACGTTAATATAATAATATAATATAATATAATATAATATGATATAATATAGCTTTAGAAATGGTAAACGTGGTGTAGAAATAACATTGAAAATAACGTGGATTAAATGAATATGTTTTTCGTACAAATATGTACACATGTATGATGAACAATTTTTAAGTTTATGTTTTTGTATATGAAAATAAATATGTTTTCAAAATATATTTCAATTTATTTAACACTGCTTTAAATATATGTGAAGATATTACATGTATGGGTGTAATTAATGCGAATTTAATAGGCTATATATAAGGGCTATGGTTTATAATGATGTTTTAACTACTGTGATGTATAATGTTTTTATTTATGCACATAGTAATTTTAATGTAGTGATTTTTTAAAAAATGTTCATAAATAGCTGTACTAATGCACAGCACAAGCATTTTCAACGAGATATAACCCACTAGAGGGCACTTTTTGCTCGATTTCTGCCATAAATCTAAATATACAGTATGTTATATTGTTTGCGAATGTAGATGCTTAATAACAAATAATTTAAGTGCAGGTTTTGCAGTGACACAGAACTTAAAATGATTTCTACAATAGGCTATTTCTATACTTGCTTCATTTATGTGGCTATAACAGAGGTATGATGTCCGAAATAAACGTGCTCATGCTAAATTTGGCGTGAATTAGACGGAACAAACAAAGCCCAGTTTTCAATGTCAATTTTTGGACTAAATTTGGATCAAATCAGATGGCCCAAACAAATCCCAATTTTAAACGTCGATTTTTGGGCCAAATTTGGACTAAATTTAGACGGACCAAACAACGACCAATCTTCAACGTCGATTTTTGGGCTAAATTTAGACTTAATTCGACGGACCAAACAAGGACCAATTTTCAACGTCGATTTTTGGGCTAAAAGAAGTCCATGACGGGCCGACTTGATTTAGCCCAAAAAACGACGTCTAAATGACGTCTGGTGCTGGGTGGGTACTGTCTGTTAAGCATTAATTTAACTCAACTCACTTAAATCATTTAAGGAAACTGATTGCTGTAAACCTTTTAAGTTATAAAAACAGTATTTATGAACATGTATTTTGCAACTCATTTCAACTATAGTATAGTTGAATATTGTTGAATATATAGGTGAATATTTAGCACACAAACATAAAAGTGGTATCTACTGAAAGCTTGAGATTTATGCTTTTAAACAAAGTAAGTTTTATCAAAAACAAATAATCTGTGATAAATTAATCTATATGAAACCAAGGAGATGTCTAGTCTATCCAGTTCCAACTAATTATCTCTAATGTGACCGCGCCCACTATCGCGAAATCTTTTGCCATGCAAATTAGCCATGTGCTACTAGCGAGGCAAGGACCGGATTATCTGTACGCGAGGAAACTCCCACATCACCGCAACAAAGCAACATGACTTCAAGTTCATCTTGGTTACAGTTTGTTACTGAATGAAGATATGCTGTGAGGAATAAGACTTATATGTACCTCAATCCTAAGAAGGACGCGATGCGACGCAAACCCAGCAGGAGGAGACATTTACATGAGTAAGTCTTACTTTCATTTTCCTACTAGCTTTCGCTGTTATTTACTTTGACAAAACATGTACACATTTTACTAGTTAGACTTATTCCAAACTAAAATTCCTGACTTTATCAAATGAAACATTATGAAGTACGTTTGATTGCATTGCATCTCTTACAATGGCAGGATATTTATAATGTTCTAGAAAAACGATGTGATTATGACTGTGAGATGCATTTATGACGATATCTTTATGAATGTAGAATCATACTTTATTTATTTATTTTATTGTATAACAGTGTAAAAGTAATATGAGTGCTTACACTGAATGTGTGTTTACATCACGTTTATTAGTAATATAGTGCTAAACGATAATTATTAGTTTCTTAGATATTACATGTCCTTTTTTTTTTTTACATTAGTACAAATTCTAGAGTATAGACTGTATTCTGACAGATGATCCTGATATGATTTTTGGTTTGTTTTGTTTTTGTAGTGATCTCAAACCTGCTCAAAAGATGAATCCTGCCCTCTTTCCCTTGAGTCCCTTCAAACTGTTTTCCTCTGAGAGCACTAGAAACTTGAGATGTTCAACTACACTGATATTCTAGTGTAAAACAAGTTTTTGACTTTTTTTGTATTTTTTTAAGGGCACACAAAATAGCAGGTAAGATTTGTTTCATTTGTTGAACAGAATTCAGAAGAAGTTTTCAGAAATGCCACAAAGTCTGTGCACATCTGTGTGGTAAGATGAGGGAGCTCAATAATGTGTCTTTGACCTTCATTATGTATGTTTTGTTTATACAGTGATAGTAAATAAAATAAAAATAATCTAAAACTCCATTCTCTGAATCTTGTCACATTGTTTCCTATAGTCAAGTCAGACATTGATGGGGCCATTAGGGAGGGCCCTTTTGTCTTTCAGGTGTGAATTGCTAAATATTCATGGGCCATTGCCACACCTATGAATAATCCCTTTCGATCACAAAACATGTTTTATAAAATTTAAATCAATATATTGTTTTCTCTGAACGAGTGAACGAGATGATTTTCACATCATTTGGTTGAAAAAATTCTAGCCTATGACATCCAATTATCTAAAGTCTTGTAAAGAAATGTCCTGTATGTGCTTCATGGCCTTATTTCAGTGACTTCAAAACTTTAGATTTTCAATAACCACGCATAAACATAGTTTTCTCAAAAACACAAACATGCACATTAATGTTGCTTGCATATTATTGTAGCCCAATATGTGCTGATTACAATGTAATCTGACTTTAACCATTCATATGTTTTTAAGATACTGAAAAAAGCACAAATGTCAGGGCATGTCAAAACTTCTTCAGGGCCCCAAAACACCTCAGGCCCCAGAGGGTTAAAGGATTAGTTCACTTTCAGAACAAAAATATACAGATAATTTACTTACCCCTTTGTCATCCAAGATGTTCATGTCTTTCTTTCTTCAGTCGTTTTTTGAGGAAAACATTTCACGATGTCTCTCCGTATAATGGATATGTATGGTGCCCCCAAATTTGAACTTCCAAAATGCAGCTTTAAAGGGTTTTAAACGATCCCAGTCGAGGAAGAAGGGACTCATCTAGCAAAGCAATCGGTTATTTTCAAAATAAATTGATATACTTTTTAACCTCAAATGCTCATCTTGTCTCGTCTCTGCGATGCTCAGTCTGTGTAATCCGGGTCAATACAATTAGAGTATGTCGAAAAACTTAGGGTATGTCGAAAACTCTCGTTTTCGTCTTCAACATCAACATCATCCTACAACGCTATTTTAATTTTTTTTGTAAAGGGCGTTTGATCTTTGTATATTCACTTTGTAAACACTGGGTCGGTGTTTCTGCAGCTATGTAGGATGATTTTGAAGTTGTGGAAGAAAACGAGATGAACGTTTTTCAACATTCCCTAACTGTACTGACCCGGATCACACAGACTGCGCATGTGCATCGCATCGCAGAGACGAGACAAGACGAGCATTTGAGGTTAAAATGTATATAAATTGTCAATTTGTTTCACTAGATAAGACCCTTGTAGAAATTGTCAATTTGTTTCGCTAGATAAGACCCTTCTTCATCGGCTGGGATCGTTTAGAGCCCTGTAAACCTGCGTTTAAACTGCATCTTGGAAATTCAAACTTGGGGGCACCATACATATCCATTATATGGAGAGACATCCTGAAATGTTTTCCTCAAAAAACACAATTTCTTTACTACTGAGGAAAGAAAGACATGAACAAACTAGAAACATCAAATTAACCCAAATCTCTTGCAGTAAAGTGTTAGCTAGCAATAGTGAACATGCATGTGGATATGTAACTAGAAACAAGACTATCACTGCGCAAGTTTGTGCACATTGTTTTTTTCTTTTTTTTTTTAAATAAAGCTAAATATAGCATCAACACAACATTACCCCTAACCACAAGTTCTATAAGCTATTAAAATCCAAATAAAAGGGATAGTTCGCTCAAAAATGAAAATTCTGTCATTAATTACTCTTTAATTACTCTCATGTCGTTCCAAAACATGTAAGACCTTCGTTCATCTTCGTAACACATATTAAGATATTTTTGATGAAATCCGAAGAGCTTTCTGACCCTGCATAGACAGCAACGGTACTACCACGTTCAAGGCCCAGAAAGGTAGTAAGGACATCCTTTAAATAGTACATATGGCATGTTTTGTGCACAAAGAAAACTAAAATAATGACTTTATTCAACAATTTCTTTGACGCGCATTCACAACAGTATCGTGCCCTTGTAATCCTTAATCAAAAAAATTAACTTTCACTCCCCCTTCATCTTCTCTGATGAGGTACACTGTACACCGGCACAAGATGGGGACAATATTCTCTCCCCTCCAGCCACCTGTCAATCACATGAGATTGCAGCAATTAGGAAATGACAACAATCCAATCAATTCCTAAAGGAACAAGTCTCACCCTACATTTTTTCTTCTTCAAAAAGCTGTTTCACTAGGATATCCATCACAAAAGGGAAAAAATATGATTGAGTGCAATGAACTTTTGATAATATTTAAGAGAAATTAAAAACTGATCTCATTTAGTACATTTTACACATTTACTCATTTAAAACACTTTTATCAAAGTGAAGCCTCAAGATTGGACTCATAATGACTGTAACCATTCTGAGATGCAACTCTGCAACAGACCAATTAGAGTCAAGAACTTCAGAGAGCCATGTAATAATATACTGTATTATAGAATGCAAAAAAGTGCTGTACCACGTGGTATGTTGGCGTTCCTCAATAGCCTGCAAAAGCGCTTTAAGTACACACATTGAAACATGCATACATACTGTACACCGACAAAAAAAACACTTATCTTTCAGCCTACACGATGATTAGATAGGATAAATCCATCCACCCACTGTAACTGATGGAAAGCAGATAAGTATAGATACATGTATATACACACACTGGCTCTCTCTCTCTCAGGTAACGCTTTCTTCACTCCAGGTTGTTTCTTTCCTCTCATTGCAGCAAGTCTCTGCAGGGAAGCAAGTGTGTGGGAGTGCTTTCAACGAGCTCTCCACGCTTTCTCTGTGAAACAAGCGCAGCCTGCCCTTCTTCTCCTCGCTCGCACTGTTCACCCTCACGCTCTTTGAGTGCTGTCTGTTGTCTCCGCCACACCTACGTTCCCGTTCATCAAACCTAGAGCAGGATATCTAAGCTTGACATCTGGCCCTGTCTGACATGTCTCAAGTGACAGGATGGGCAGAACGCTGAGAGAGTGAACCTCACTGTAACCTCTTCCCCTACCAACCACTCAAAGTACCACCAGATAAGCTGTTGTCACTGCAGGCAGGCTGCCGGTGAGCTGAGACTGAGCAGCGCTGGAAGCCAGAAACAGTGAGTTCACTATGGTTGCTGCAATTATCTCTTATTGAACCCTTACATCAAAGAGATGCTGTGGCCCCGTGGTGACTGTCTCATCAGCGTGTTCCGCAGAACACATGCATTTCCACTCTAAAGGGACATATTTCACCCAGATGTGGGTTCAACACTGAGACATATTGCTCCTACATCAAATGCCGTGGAGGTTCACTCTTATTGACTAACGTCATCTATAAGCTGTGCATCCCTGTGTGCTCTTTTTTTGATCACAAATACAGTACCATTCAAATTTTTGGGGTCAGTAATTTTTTTTACTAATAAAATGTATTCAGCAAAATGTGTTTTAATTTAAAAAAAATTATTAAAAGTAACAGTGAAAAATATAACAATTTCTTTTTCAAATACATTTTAAGTTCTCTCAGGCTGATGGGTCATTAACGCAAACCGATGATATTTACAGCTATAAAGAGCAGGCCACATGGTTTTTAAAGTGTCCTAATATTGTGTTGGAGGCCCCTACAACAGATTTAAATGCATCTAAGGTCAGAAAACATTGTAATTTTCTACAAATATAAATTTATACATAGAGTCATTTGTCAATGATTTCAAAACGGTTCATTTGAACCAGCAAATATTGTGTATTTTACACCCTGGGATGTACACCCCCCCCCCCCCCCCCAAGTTACATTCTTTATTATTAAACGAAGTAATTAAAACAATGATAGTCTACATTAATCGACACATTCTGATTTAAATAGTGGGGTCACAACGAATTATCAGCACTATGGAATCATGGTTTACCTGGAAACCTAAAGCTGCACTAGGTATACATCACATATTAGCACAAAAAACCTTTTGAGCACTCAACTGAAAATGTACACGTTACGTATCAATCGTACTTACAGGTTGCGGTTCGGAGACACTTCTTAGTCCAAATAAAGAAGATTAGAAGCCTAAGAAGAAAAAAGCCAAGATGAAAGAAGCAGTCTTTGGTAAAATGACGAGCACACAACAAAAGGTTTGAATTGTATTGCTGTGGTATCATGGAAAAAATAATTGTAACCACTGATTCTTCATATCTTTCGGCAATGAAAGCAAAACAAACTTGCTTTCACAGCGCAGAACACAGTGTCTTTTTGACTAACTAGCGGAAGTGTTTGCGGGCAGGCAGAGATTATGCTAATGTGTTACCCAATGATGTAGATCGGTAACGGGCAGAAGATTCGATAATATGATGACTCATTAAGGTGATTCTGAGTTGACTATTTCTTTTGAGAGACAATATCTTTATGTATAATGCACTTTTTTAAAAATAACTTTGCAGACAGTTTACATTGAATGATAGCTACAGTATGCTACAAACTGCAAAAACTAATTTTTCAAAAACCCTGAAAAAAGCTGATTGGTTCATGTTGCATACGCAGCCAATGAGCTATTGGCTTATTTAATGCGTTACATTAAAACTGGTTAGCTTTCACTAGAGTATTTCGTAGCACATTTTCAGAGTTTCAGAGTTCCCCTGAAACCCTCCACCTCCCCAGCTCCACCTGTACAGATCTGCTACCGCTACCTGTTATTATACATGCTATTTGTGCAGCACCAGTACGTCTTAAATACTCACAGCACCGTATCGACGTTTGTATTGGCAGTAGCAACTTCGTGTACCTGTTTTGCAGCAGCAGCAGCAGCAATAATCTACAACAACAGCAATAACAACAGCAATAACAACAGCAGCAGCAATTTAACAGCGTAGCAGATCTATTCCACCAAGACCAAATACATTAACATTGTCTTTCTTGAGCATCCAATCATCACCTTTAGCATATTAAAGGTGAATCTGACAATAAAAATGCTGAAAATTCAGCCTTGTCAGATGATACTAACTATTTCTGATACAACAACTGTAAAATTTATATAGGCTACATGTACAAACATAACTTTCTTGATTCTCTGTGATGTTTTGAGTATACGATCACAGGCTAGAGTCACCGCATGGAGTGCTTTCATGTGCACAAGCTGAAAGTCACCTAGGGGACGGTAGGGCGGGTGATTGGGAGGAGCAGAGGGATGAGCGTGGCTTTGCCCTGTACACTGCATGGATGCCTGACCTTTTAGGTGGCAGTCAGGTGCATCGCCAGATCAAGGAGAATACAAAGACAGAAAACCAGATCCCGGCATTAGAACGTACACGGCTCTGATGTTTTTAGGTGCTGGTGACCTGAGGACACTGACAGTAAATAAATACAGTAAATGTGAAATAAAATGAATAACACAAAAATGAAGCGTGAATGCCATACAAGCAATTCAATCTTAACATTGCCTTTAAGAGATGATTGTACTGATTTATATTTCTCCTCCTCAGGCCTGTAGAGATGACAGATTATTTGTGATTATTTTCCTATTAGGCCTCTGCTCTGCTCTGCCACTGCTCCAGAGATAATCAGTCAACAGCAGCAGCGTATGTCAATACAGCTATAAGTTGATGGACTACAGACAAATATCAATCAACCTGCTGAAGAGTATTTTAGACCTACAGACAGCCATTTCTAAAAAATATATCAGTGTAGAGTCACTTTGACAAGCTTTATGGGGTTGGGTGGGAATGTTTTACAACTGCATGACTCAAGGCTTTTGATTACTGACATCACAGAGAAAATACATATTTTGAAACATCCGGATTTAAATAACTCATCAACTCCATCTGCCACTGTGTATTAACATAACTATTTATGCTGTAACTCAGACTTGGACAAAACTACAAACTTAAGAATTGGCTCCCTTACAGCTCATGAATGAGAATCTGAACTAAAATGGCCACAGCTTATAGGAAGTTAGATTGGAATTAGAAAAAAAAGTAAGTGAAATTCAACAGGTAATAGCATTCTGTAAAAAAAAAATTGAGTGTTCTCCACCTGCTCCATAAATTGGTTTGTCCATCAGGCCTTTCAAAACCTGCAAGATTTAAGAATTTCCAAACAAGACTATCAAGTCAACATTCGAAGTTTGTTCTGATTCTTCAAAAAACATTCCTAATTCAGTTTTGAAAGGTGCACAACTTCAAAACTAAGATTCACAATGGTAGCCAAAAACATTTGAGTAGAGAATAAACGTAAACAGCCGTCATTTGCGTTTATTCTCTATTCAGTATATTACTGAGAAATTTTAGTGCAAACTTTGAAAATAACACAACACTTAATGCCTCTAAACAGCAAGTGTTTTTTTTTAAATAGATGTAATTAAACCTTCTCTATGATATCTCCTGTTTTAATGAGCTTAAAATTCTGATTAAAAAGACTTAACAAAAGACAAGTGCCTTATTCAAATGACTGAATAGAATTACATGCATTCTGAGAATTACAGATTTGAGAAAAATGAATAATTAAAAAAACAGGCCTCACAAAACAGCGCTCCTTCAGCAGGTAGATTGTCTTTCACAGCTTGATGACTTAGAAAACACTGTAATAAATTGGAGCGCACCAGCAGGACAGAGATTCACGACAGCGCAGACCAGCTTACTAGACCAGCATTCTAAGACAAAAAATAAATAATCAGAGTAGGGAGAAGGGAGGAGAAAAAGAGATTATAAACAGAATGCATGACTTTAAATGAGTTATTTTATAAATTGCTAAGCAGTTTATAAAGCAGTTCTGCTTAAAATCTAACTCAAAGCTTCTTGCTGTAAAATCAACCATAACCTTTCACATTTTCGTTTTTTTGCACATTTTGGCACTGTACCTAAGACTTTTCATGTTACATTACACAAATAAAAACACTTCTGTAAGTGTTGATATTGTCAGCTCCAATATATATATATATATATAAAGTACTGGCAAGACCATTCTTCAAATATTCTCTTTTGTGTCTCATAGGAAAAAATAGCAGTGTACAGACTCTTGGTCAACTACTCATCAAGCTCATCAAGAAAATACACTTTTTTATATGACAAAGCCTACCATCTTTGTAATTAATGAAGTCTGTTTAATAAAACTAAAGCCAATTTGGTTGCACACCATTATCATAAACTATGTTGAACCAACAGAAGAGCAGACAAGCCCAACCAAACATGTTAGAAACAAGCTATGCATGTGACAGGTTTCATGCTATTGGTAATCAAAGCAAGTCAAGCATGTTCCACCGGCTGCCATCACTTTATTGATTCCATTAGCGCTTTGTAGATGCCATGTTGGCCTACTAATGGCAGACTGACTATATGAGAGTGCCTGTGTGTTTGTACAGCTATAATTGTGTGCACTGAAATGACAGCTGAAGCGTCTTGACATATCCCTACTGCGTTATTGCCTCAATGCTCATCAAACTATTATGGCCCGAGTACACTAGGATTGTTCTAAACAAATAAAGATCCCAAACCCGCTCTCTCTAAACAATCTATCTCTTTTAGTAGTGGGAGGTCTGTCCAGCACAGCTGTGTCACACATTTGGCTTTATATACAAATTTTTCTATGTGTATGTGAGACAGCTATTGAGAATCAAGACTAATAGGTCAGAAAGGCTCTTTTGATTCATACCACATGATTAAATATTGGCTGTATCTGAAGAGGGACTATATTTCCTTGTACAAAGGCCTTAATGACTAACAAAAAAGCAGTTGAGTCTTTTGTGGCAGGTCTTAAAAAACTCCCTTCAAAAGAGCTAGACAAAAAAAAAAAACTCCTTGTACATTTTTCACAACCTGAAAGGAGCCATTATAAAGTTGTTTTATGAATCTAGAGCTGTAGATGTGGGGGACAGACAGTGAGTCGGGGGAAGAGAATTGAAAAGAGAGAATAAAGGTTTAGATTTGAAATATGCCCTTGTCTGTTGGCACTTCAGACCACTCCAGCATGTGTCTTTACCTAAGGAATCATACAAAGAATTCCCACACAGTTAACCTGACAATTGAATGACTACTCTGATAAGAGTAAAAAAGACTTGACAGTACCATTTCATCTCATTTAAGGGGATAGTTCAGGGAAAAAAAACAAAAATTCTGTCATCATTTACTCACGCCCACCCTGTTGTTTCGCTGATCTTCAGAACACAAGCAAAGACATTTTTAATATTCTCTCAACTTTTTGTCCATCCATTTAAAGTCATGCATTAAACAGTATGAATAAAGCAGTTTCTGAAAAGACATGATCACTTCATATGATGAACAGATCTAATCTTGGCTTTTATGCATGTAACAATGCATCAACGTATAGAGCTCATTAAATATGGTAAACATGGAAGCTAGGGATGGGCGATATGGCCTAAAATCCATATTGCGATATACATTGCAGCCTCTTGCGATAACGATATATATTGCGATATATAAATTATAATAGAACCATTTCAGAACAGGTTACATAGACCCTTAGGAAAGCCAAACTGCAATTTTTTCTTTTTTTTTAAGAAATAAAGAAACGTTGCATGTCGTTTTGAGAACATTTATTGTGCAAAAGCAAAACTGTAATTAAACAACACAATGTTGCAGATAAATAAACTAAATGTAGTGGTAGAACAGATTAGTCGTGTTACCTCTCTTAGCTGGAACTTTTGCCCCACACACTCTACAGGGTATATTTTGCTGCTGCTCGTCGGACGGCTTAAAGCCAAACCACATCCAAATATCAGATGTTGCACCCAGGGCCGCTGCTGGCCAAATGGGTGCCCTAAGCAGAAATTTACTTTTGTGCCCCCTCTCCCAAATATTACAGAAGTAAAAATAAAATAATAAAAAAAACACCTACTATAGGGGCCAAAATAGAACTTTATTCAAATAAAAGTAAATAGTAAATACATAAATAAATTGTATCATTTATAAATTACAATTGTAGCTCTACAGCAAAAAATACAAACTAAAATTACACTTTAAATAAAACAATTAAAAATGTGAAATCTTAATAAAATAAACCATAATAAACTGAAATAAAATCAACACTGTCATCTGCTGGAGCTTTCCAAAGTTCAAAATTTACAAAGGCACACTTCTGCTTTTTCTTGAGGCAAAGTCGTAAATGAGCTCTTCATATGATAAAGCCTTTGCTATTTGACAAAGCAGACAAGGGTTATGATGGCCACATATTTTAGTTGAGGAAATGAAAGGAAAGATTATGAGGATATTTTAATTAAATGTTTGGTCAATATTAAACAAGGAATTCGATCATCATGTAAGTGTAACAACTGCATTTACCAGGCCTTTGGTGCCCTTTTCAGGCATTTCTATTAAAATTGTAATGTAAACTGTTAATTTTGTATTAGATTATGTATTTTAACACTGTTATTTAATGACACTATATGGTCATTATTAATCAATAATCATAATTGCCTCAGTGTTTTAATATAATGCATTTTAAGTCATTTTGTTTACTTAGATCTGCCTGTATTCATATTAAGAAAGATGCGTTAGTCATGAAATTATTACCGACAGAATAATATAAAGTTTCACAGGATTATGAACGTACCTAAGTGATGCACGGGCTTCATCTTGGGCTTTATTTTTCTTTCGTTTCTCGGCGCCGGACTGTTGATGTCTCTTTCCAGGACCAGGCATATTGTTCATCAATTATTATCATAATTTTTGGCCAAATAGGCAGCCGTAAACAGAGGTGAGAGCGCGTTGAGGCGCAGATGCTGCGCATCATCACGTGTGCTTACAAGCCTAGTCTGCGTATATGGAGCGGCGGTACTGGTTGCACCAGTCTTTTTCACGAGCTCCTCTATTTCGCTGACGCTTTCAGCCATGTTTATTCAAGATGATGCGTTGCAGCCGGTTGCAGCTCGTTACTGTAAATTTCGCGGGTAGATTGCATCATCAAACATGCATTATCGCGATAGTGCAATAGAATTAGAATCTCTATCGTAGGCCAATTTTGTATCGTTTATATCGCATATCGCTTATATCGCCCATTACTAATGGAAGCCCAATTGTGCTCAGCTTGATTGGTCCTTGTGTGTCAATAAAGGACGTTTAAACTTCCATTTTTACCTAATTTGACATGCTCTGCATATGTGTGTTCTTCATAGGAAAAGGAATTAAGGTTCTTGAGGACAACATTCCAGGATTTTTCTTTATATAGTGGACTTCAGTGGTGGCCAACGGGTTGAAGGTCCAAACTGCAGTTATATATGCTGCTTCAAAGGGCTCTACATGATCCCAGGAGAGGATTTAGGGTCTTATCTAGTAAAGTCTTGGATGACATGGGGGTGAGTAAATTATCAGAAAATGTTCATTCTCAAAGTGAACTACTGCTTTAAATTAATTCTGGTTATCACATAAAGTTATCGTATCATTCGATTCATATGGATTTCAGTCATGACTCAGCATTTTTGTGGCTAAGGTTAAAAATTACAAGATTTGCTGCACTGCTGCTTCTGAGCAAATATAAGGTTTTGTTCAGATTACTTAAAATAGCATAAAACATAATAATAAAACATGCAGTTGTCTGTACAGGTGGAGCTGGGGAGAAGGAGGGTAAACAAGATAGGGAACTTGAATACTACCACAGAATAGAGTTTTATCACTAAGCTACAGATTTCTTATATGATCTCTTTACTTTTACTTTTACTTTTTGAAGCTTCAAAGTTTTGTTGCGTGAGATTTCAACAGTAGGACAGAAATCTCACTGGTTTCATTAAAAAGATCATACTTTGTGTTTTTAATATGGTACGTTTTAAACAAACGACATTAAGGGTGAGAAAATGATGACAGAATTTTTAACTATCCCTTTACGTAGCACAAACCGAGTGCTAATGCCGAGCTTGTGAGGATGGCATGGTGGTTTGCCCTTGGACAGGATGACATCTGCCTGCTGACTGCTACTGTCTGTCACTGCTGACTGAGTCCTTATGAAATGGGGCTCTGGGTACAGCGAGAGAGAAAGAAAAAGAGAGAGAGCAGGTGGGGAGAAATGCAGGTTGCTCCCCAGCTGTGCAAGAAAATCCCTATTTCTATGTGCGAGTGTGCACACATTGAACTTCATTTGAGTGCGTGTGCGGTTATTCCTCACAAGCAGCATAACATATTCACAGACTCTAGATAAACAACTAATGAAATCCCTCTTTGCCTCCTAATCTAAATACCAGAGAGCACCTTGGGCACTCCAGCAGACTCCTGGCAGGAAACCAACCTGCTGCTCAGAGCTTTCCCATTACCCTCCTCATCTTCCCTCTGCCTTGGCCTGCACATCAAACAACTTATACCTACAGCACAGGCAATGCAGAGATTCTCAAAATGTGCTCTGAAACAACGGTGTTTTATGGGTGCTGGGCTACACACGGTGACAAATGTAAAATAAGCACCTGAAAGACTAATGGCCCGGTCTTCTGCCGAGGCCGTAAAAGAGCTGTAATTTTTGCCTGAGTGACAGGTAACATGGCTCTACATCATTCGTTCTCTTTCTCGCTCACTCCGGTTGTCTCGTTCCTCCACCCCTGCAGTCTCCAGCCGAGCCCGAACCCGGTCCCGCTCTCGCAGCTCTGGAATTACTATTGGCAAATCGAGCCAGGCAGGATTAATTGTAATTCAAGGTCTATTACTGCAGCGCTTGCTTGCTTTTGCTGGATTGCCGGTTGGGCACAGAAAGAATGACTGTTCTGAGAACTGCCCCGCTCTGAGATTGTTGATTAGCCTTTTGATGGAATTGGTAAAGCAGTGGAGCTTGACTCACGGTGGCCCCTCACAAAAGGAAAAAAGAGAAAAGATTTCAGAAGAGTATAGAGAGAAGATGCAGAGGGAAGAAAAAAACGAAAATAAGAATGAACTGAATCTCTGTGTTGGGGGCATGAAAGGATTATCAGATTCCATCAAATGTGGAGATGTGCTGCCCCCATGAGGAAAGATGAAAATCAAAGGAATCGAAGAGAGGGAGACACTCAGACCGAGGGAGAGCGAAAGAGAGAGAGAGTAAATATCAGTGTTGTTATTAGGTTTTGCATGCCGGCACTGATTTCCAGCTGTCTCGCAGCCGGGGCTCTTGCGACTCTCTCAGCACTCGTAAATGTCACACCTCGTACATGCCAGTGTGATTCAACACAGCCTATATTTACCTCCCGGAATGGCTGCGTACACCACCACGGATCACCACTGCAAAGGCTGCCGAATCTTATGAGAGAGGATTTGGACGTTAAGCCTAGTTTTGAAGAGGAGGACACCATCCCACACCTCCACCTGCCAAACACAGAAATGCATTATGCAGATCTTAAGGTCACAGAGTACAGGACATCACTGTACGGTGGGGAAAACCAGGCTAGCTGTTAGTCAAGGCTTTTTTACTGAACATAGGAAAACATTAGAGAAAAAACACAAGCAAGGTTATGTACAGTGCATTAGTGAGGACCACAGAATAGGGTTTGAGTATACGGGGTATGTCTCAGGAATCTTTATCCACTTCAGACGTATCACAAGTACAACAAATTTGTTGTTATATATGCAACAAATATAAAAGTATTTCTATCTATATGTGTGTGTTTATTTATTTAGTGTATACACATTTCATATCCTGAATAAGAATCTTCATAAAAACATAGCCTTGAGCAAATACACAGTGCTGTACTGCTGCAGACACATTTCTACTTATTATGCAATGCTACTTGTGCTATATTATATTATATTATATTGATTTAGATTATATTATATGTACTATATTATTAAGTAGCTTTTGGTGACATCTATACCAGAGATTTCATTATCTGAAAACTGCCTGTCATTTACTGATTTACTGATTTTCTTGTAGCATAATATAATTAGCATCTTCACCTGGTACACTGGCCTTTGTGGCTTCTGTGTCTAGTTGTAATTTCTGATTATTAAAATGATTAAAATGTTTATATACCTTATATAAAAAATATTGTGCATAAAAATATTATTATTTAAAATGATATAATATGATTAATATGTATATGTGACTCTGGACAAAACCAGTCGGGTTTTTGAAACTGAATAAATAAGCTTTCCATTGATGTATGGTTTGTTAGGATAGGACAACATTTGGCCGAGATGCAACTATTTGAAATCTATAATCTGAGGGTGCCAAAAAATACTGGGAAAATCACCTTTTAAGTTGTCCAAATGAAGTTCTTAGTTATACATATTACTAATGAAAAGTTACGTTTTGATATATTTACGGTAGGAAATTTACAAAATGTCTTCATGGAACATGATCTTTACTTAATATCCTAATAATTTTTGGCATAAAAGAAAAATCGATCATTTTGACCAATTTTTTTGCCTATTGCTACAAATATACCCATGCTTCTTAGACCTAGTTTTGTGGTCCAGGCTCACATATTATATACACTGAATGTAAAAGATATTTAAATTATGTAATAAAATATTATATATATATTTTTAAGTTACTGATATTTAAAATTATTAGATTATTAAATTATGTATATTTTTAGTAGCACGGTATATTTGTAGAAATAGCCAAAAATACATTGTATGGGTCAAAATGATCAATTTTTATTTTATGGCAAAAATCATTAGGATATTAAGCAAAGATCATGTTACATGAAGATATTTTGTACATTTCTTACCGTTAATATATCAAAACTTAATTTTGATTTCTAATATGCATAGCTAATAACTTAATTTGGACAACTTTAAAGGTGATTTTCTCAATATTTAGATTTTTTTGCACCCTCATATTCCTGATATTCAAATAGTTGTATCTCAGCTAAATATTGTCCTAACAAACCATACATCAACAGAAAAAGCTTATTTATTCCACTTTCATGTGATGTGTAAATCTCAATTTTGAAAAAAATGACACTTATGACTGGTTTTGTGGTCCAGGGTCACAAATATGCAATATCTAACATCTAGCTAACATCTAAATAAAAATAAATAAATGAAATCCAACATGACTGATAAAAATAGACAAGAACAGAAGATTACAACTTAGTCCATCAGACTGTTGGGTAATGATTATTTAAAAAGCAGCTGGTCTATATATCCAAAAACATATGGCACTGAACATACCATCACATTAAAACCTGCTTTAACATCCTGTTGTGTCAGGATCATTTGAAAAGAGTATCATGGCCGGTTGGTTGGCTTTCTTGTGAGACGCTTTTAATCATCTGGCTCACACAAAAATTCTGACGGTATCTGCACACATCTGTGCAGGTGATAGATCCACTCCACAACCCGACATATATGTTGTGCATATACAACCTTGAAGCCTTGTCTCTCCAGGGAACACAGGCATAACCCTCGCTATGCTTGGCTGCACCGACTATGATTATTTATTTATCTCTCGCTGCATTTATTCCCTGTGCAGCATTCTGGCTATCTGCTCCACTCTCCTCATTAAAGTTTTGGCTTTCTCCTGTCCTTCATCTTCTCTTTGTGGCTCTTTGGTGGAAAAAGAGGGCGCTGTGGTTGAGGGAGCTCAGTGTGGAGCCGATTCGGCCGACTTGGTAAACAAGTCAGACCTTTATCAGAGAGAAGACTCCGAAAAAGGGCCTGCTGGGTGAGTTGGGCCCCAGACTGAGGGCCGTCCCTCTCGGGGAGAGCTTGAGCACAGCAGGGGACAGCCTTTCAACGGGAACTTTGATAAGTACCGAAGGGACACTTTCGCGAGGAGGGTCCCACACAGTTTCCTCCGGGGAGGTTGCTGTGTCTGCAACAGATATCCCAGCGTATCAACAGCTCATCTATCAAGATGGGGAGACAGCAGGAGGATTCATTAGTGCCTGACTAAACAAAGAACCATGTGTTTTGTTGCAGAATTAGCATCCTAGCGTAGCAACAAACACCACGTTATATCAAGTGGTTGAATGCAGTCTCGTTGCTATGCCAGTTTCATTCGTACAATGAGATGTTTCCTCGGTTTTCCTCCGCTGCTAATTTTTTCCACAACGCACAACATCTCTAATTGAAAAATCAAGACTTTTTAGGCACAGACGTATCGTTGATTATGAATCGTGATCAAAAATTCTGGTTGATGAGGAAATTGGAATGGATACATAGTAGAAAGTTCTCTTTTTTTAAATAATCTTCTCATTGATCTTACTTTCACAAACCAGATAATGTATTTCATCCCTTTGCATCATCCAAGTGGAGTCACCATTTTTTCTCCCTCAAGCCTCACAAGTAATTTAATTTTAAATTATTCCCACTTTGAATTGAAATCGATCTATGAATGAATGGCAATTAAAAACCACAGAGCCTTTTTTAGTAAGCCTCACTCACGCTGTATTATTGATAACCTAGTAAATTTAGACAAATTAGTGCGGAGACTGAGATTTAGACTACTGCGCTGCAGAGGAAACTGCATGTTTGTTTTCCCCTTTTAGGCCCCCTGCGTGTGATGTTGGGGGAACAGATTCTGTTATCGCAAACCCTGGAGGAACAGACTTCAGGGTGATCAACATGAGGCCCGGCTCCTCTCTTCCTCTTTGGACTCTGATAAAGTTTGATTCTTAGACTAGTGAAATCAATAGCTAACCATGTACAATTAAAGGATCAGTTCACCCAAAAATGAAAATCGTGTCATCGTTTACTCAACCCTTATGTAATTGAAAACAAATATGACTTTCTCCCATCTGTGGAGCACAAAAGGTGCAATTTTAAAGAATGCTATAGCCACTCTTTTCCATTTAATGTGAAACAGGAGTAGTAAAATTGTCCCAAAATTAACCTAAACTAAAAAGCACCATAGAAGTATTACAGTTTAGAAGTGGTCCATGTCACTTTATTTCAAGTTGTATGAAGCCAAAAGATGTGTGACATATACCAATAATTTATATTATTCACTGAAGAACTTCACCTCAGATGTAGCTCTCAAATCAAATGTGTTGGCAATGGCATTAGATGCAATGTATTGTCTAATGTTGGATACATGGGAACCAGTGGTGTTTGGCATCCATTCTATGGTGCCCCAAGTTTAAACTTCCAAAATGCAGTTTAAATGCAGCTTTAAACGTTTCCAAATGCGGTTGTAAACAATCCCAGCCGAGGAAGAAGCGTCCTCAAATGCTAATTTTTTTCTGGTTCAAAACAGCCATGTAGTTTTCGACATACTCTAACTGTCCTGAAAAAACAGAGTTCAGGCAGAGCAAGACAAGACAAGCGTTTGAGGTTAAAAAGTATACAAGGTTTTTTTTTTTTTTTTTTAATAACCAATTATTTTGGGTTCAAGTTCAAATTCATGGCACCATAGAAGTCCACTATATGGAGAGAAATCCTGAAATGTTTTTCTCAAAAAACATAATTTCTTATCGACTGATAAAAAAGAAAGACAGGAACTTCTTGGATGACAAGGGGGTGAGTACATTATCTGTAAATTTTTGTTCTGGAGGTGATCTTTTACTCAATGTCTATTGTCAGTGGCAACGTAAAAACGTATTGGGACTGCGCTTAGCAATTTCATAAGGTACCAAGTAAGCAGATTCTCTTTTCTCTGTGTTTTATGCAGCACTTTTCTGCTGAATCTTCAGCATCATGGCAAAAGAAATCCTATTTTACAAGAACTGTGATTGTGAGCAATCTACATTAAATGTGACAAAATTGAAAAGTGCAAAATAATGACAAGAAATCGTCACCTTGGAATTATAAGGTTCTATCTGACATTTTTGTCAAAATTGAGTTACTCACATATTCTTATTCTGTGACAACTTATTTACATTATGTAATGGGTTTTTTTAAAGTTGTGTACATTTTAGGACGTTTTATTAAGAAAACAAAAAGGTTCTATCTACAGAGTCGAACTTTAACTTGGTTCAATAGGCCTATGTCTTACTTCCTGCTTCCGGAACACGGAGTATGGAAATAGAACTTCCGGTCATTGCTAGTTTCTAGCTTAACTACATTTCTCAGTAGCGTGGTGGTAGCGTCGCTGTTTTCTGAATCAAATAGCTTTTCAGTAGCTAAGCTCTTTTTTGATCAAGTAGCGCGGTAGCGTCAACAAAAGCTAAAAGCTATATATTTTTCTATACTTTAAACTCAAAACGGAAATATAACTGCCACGGTTCACTGATCCTGGGTCAGTAAGCGACGCCACCGCCACTAAACCTCGTGACGCCATTGGCTCGTTAAACTGTCAGTCAAACCGTATTATTCCTCCCGCCTCTCGTGAATGAAGTGCGGCGCGCAGTTTGAAGCATTTCAGCTTGTTTGCAGACTTAAGGTAAATAAAGAACTGTTGATTGAAAAAGTACATGTTTTCTGTATTTATAAAGGCTAATGTTTTTTTGCATTCGAGGAGATGAATGTCTTAGTCTAGCATTTGTTGTCGAGACAACCAAATTGCTTATGTGAAGCGCTGAATCTTTATATTTTGGCTAAATGTCAAAATAAAATAAAAAAACTGAGCGCCAACGTAGCAACAGAAAACTACATAATCTGCAATGCAGATTGCAGGTGTGTCGAGCCTTCTTAGTGTTATAAAAATATCGATTTTGATGCGCTCAAATTTATGCCCCTAGTTCTCCCATTCACCGGCCATTGAAAACAAAACAAAACCACAGTCAATCTCAAAAACGGCTCGTTTGTCGTAATTATGCTTTTAGATATATGTTTGTCTCGTTTACAGTAAAAAAAAAAAAACAGCCCAGGTTGCATTTTGGCAATAGTTATCCTTTAATGTTTTGCAAGATAGAACCTTATAATTCCAAGCAGAAAATGACTTTTTAGAATTAGAAGGTTCTATCTGCATTTGACCTGTTCCTAAAATACCCATTTTAAAATTTAAGAGGATTTTGATATTGTACATTTAGAATACATTTAGGGTCCCTGTCATTTTCATGTAGGAAAGAAACTTGTTTCCCATATCGTTTTTGCTATATGAAATGCAAAATCTTTAAAGCTCAATATCTCAAAACCACTCAGAACGCAGATAGAACCTTATAATTCTAAGGCCACGAAATGTCTTTCTTTTGAGTTCCTTTTCACTGCTGCATACAAATCAATTCTTATGAACAGGTTCTTTTAAGTAAATCAAACTCATAAAGCATGTAACCAGATTTATAAAAGGAATGTACATTTTTCTTATTTTACATAAATATATATATTTTTTTCATTTAGTACTGCCCTTCAGAGGCTACAGAAGATAGTTACATGTTTCCCAGAAAACAAATTAGTTAAATTTACCCTGATCTTCAAATTCAAAAAGTTTTCACACCCAGCTCTAAATGCATGGTTTTCCATCTGGAGCATCAGTGAGTGTTTGAACCTTCTGTAATAGCTGTATATGAGTCCCTTGTCCTCAGTGTGAAAAGATTCAACTATTCAACTATTCTTTTCTCTTGTGGACATCTTTCATAATAATGTGAAATATCTTATTTAGGTCAGTACTAAATAAACAATGACAGGCATTTTTTATGATCCCTCTTATTTTGGTAAAATAATTAACATTTTGCAGATTCTGAAAGGGGAATATAAACTTTCACTTTCTAGTGTACTATCTCTTTAAGAATCCAGCAAATAGATTTGGTGCAGGTCATTTCTTACGGTGAGTGAAGAGTGTCCAAGGTTAAGATATGCGGTTTTAAATTTCCAAGAGCTTGTTCTAGGCTCATCTCATTGAATGCTACGTGACACTGGGAGGTCCAGGCCCATTGTGGAGAGCTTAGCTTAATTGTATTTTAAACCAGGTTCTCCTCAACAGGTCATAGTTTCTCTCACTTCACATCTCCTTGCATAGCCAAATCATTAACCCTCATTAAAATTAAGAGCTGAGCAGGTGGAAAGGCTAACTGTTTTGTTCCAGAGCTCTTAAAAACAGGCTGCTGATCTCTTAAAAACACACAAAAAGGGTACTATCCAACAGTAAAACAAGTTGATCAGTGTTACTTGTCACCCTTGTGCAATTAACTACCAAACTTTATAAACTTAGCATAATCTGCACAGCTATATCACACTTAATGTCACATAGCCAGACCTTCACACTGACAGCATTATGTCTGGATACTATAGCAGCCAAGGACCGCACAAGAGGCTGTCTGACAGACATGTAAAGCAACCACTTTTGTTCAGTGTCATCTTTAGAGGTGTGAAAATGTAAAGTCTACAATAACATAATGGAAGGCAACCAATAAATCATTCAAGAATGTTGTTTTCAGCCGGTATGAAGCCCTAAATTCACATACTTTTGAAAATCTAGTGTTTAGTTGATTCTGATAAGCACTTAATATTAAAAGCCCTGTTCAGACAGTAATTGTTTCTCATGGCGATGTAAGTTATTTTCAATATTTACAGGGGTTAGTCTGTGATTTTATAGCCGTCCAAATCCAAAATGTCAGTGTATTTTGCCCAGCACCTGCATAAAAATCCCCAGCCGAATTATCTACTGTTCTTTGACAAACACACAGATTGTGTGGTAATTTATTTAAATTTGATTTCATTTAAATTCCAAATTCTGAAGTTCACAAGAAAGGATCAATTCAAAATTCACTTTTTTAATTCCGAGCACCATAATAGCAACTGTTGCACACTTTGATGCAATTTGCATGCACATTGCTCCACCACAGCGAATGGAAACCATCATTAAAAAAAAGAAAGAAAGAAAAAAGAAAAAGAGAAGAGAAGAGAACAAAAACTCTGAAATAGGCCATTTATTATGGCAGCAACATGTATATGATACACTTTTGAAATATGTAGAACATTAAAAATATAAACCAAGCAGCTTTGTTTGCCTTATACAAATGAAAACTTGCATTTTAATTTTAATTTCCACATTTTTAATGGTATCCATCATTTTGGGTGATAAAAAACAAGACAGAAGCTGGTCCTTAGTTGGTCATGAGCTCATAACCAGCAGGACCAACACATGACCAGCTTAGGAGCAGCTTAAACTCATGACCAACTAAGCTAGTTGCTTAGGACCAGCACATGACCAGACCAGCACATGAGCAGTTTAAACCAGCTCATAACCAGCATTTACCAGCACATGACCATTTTAAACCACCTCATAACCAACTTAGGACCATCTTAAACTAGCTCATGACCAACTAAACTAGTTGCTTAGGACCAGCACGTGACCAGCTTAAACCAGCTCATAACAAGCTAGGACCAGCACATGGCCATCTTAAACCAACTCATAACCAGCTAGGACCAGTACATGACCAGCTTAAACCAGCTTATAACAAGCTAGGGACCAGCACATGACCATCTTAAACAAGCTCACAACTAGCTCAGGACCAGTTTAAACCAGCCCATAACCAGCTTATAACCAGCTCAGGACTAGCTTAATCCAGCTCATAACCATTTTATAACCAGCTCAGGACCAGTTTAAACCAGCTCATAACCAGCATTTACCAACACATGACCATCTTAAACCACCTCATAACCAATTTAGGACCAGCTTAAACTAGCTCATGACCAACTAAGCTAGTTGCTTAGGACCAGCACATGACCATCTTAAACCAGCTCATAACAAGCTAGGACCAGCACATGACAAGCTTAAACCAGCTTAGGACCAGCTTAAAGCAGCTATTTCTTTTTTCCAACTACGATAGTTGCTCAGGACCAGCTTAAACCAGCTCATGACCAACTAAGCTAGATGCTTAGGAGCAGCACATGACCAGACCAGCTTAAACCAGCTCATGACCAACTGAGATAGTTGCTCAGGACCAGCTTAAACCAGCTCATGACCAACTAAGCTAGTTGCTTAGGAGCAGCACATGACCAGACCAGCTTAAACCAGCTCATGACCAACTGAGATAGTTGCTCAGGACCAGCTTAAACCAGCTCATGACCAACTAAGCTAGTTGCATAAGGGGCAGCACATGACCAGACCAGTTTAAACCAGCTCATGACCAACTAAGCTAGTTGCTTAGGAGCCGCACATGACCAGACTAGCTTAAATCAGCTCATGACCAACTACGCTAGTTGCTTAGGAGCAGCACATGACAAGCTTAAACCAGCTTAGGACCAGCTTAAAGCAGCTATTTCTTTTTTCCAACTACGATAGTTGCTCAGGACCAGCTTAAACCAGCTCATGACGAACTAAGCTAGTTGCTTAGGAGCCGCACATGACCAGACTAGCTTAAATCAGCTCATGACCAACTACGCTAGTTGCTTAGGAGCAGCACATGACAAGCTTAAACCAGCTTAGGACCAGCTTAAAGCAGCTATTTCTTTTTTCCAACTACGATAGTTGCTCAGGACCAGCTTAAACCAGCTCATGACGAACTAAGCTAGTTGCTTAGGAGCAGCACATAACAAGACCATCTTAAACCAGCTTAAACCAACTCATGACCAACTAAGATAGTTGCTTAGGAGCAGCACATGACCAGACCAGCTTAAACCAGCTCATGACCAACTAAGATAGTTGCTTAGGAGTAGGGCTGGGCGATAAATCGAAAGCGATTCTAAGGCGCGTTTAGTGAATGAAGCCGGTACTTTGATTAGTAGTAAATCTCCATCACGTGCGTTCAGCTGCGTTCAGCTGGAGTGTTCAGAGGCGTAAATCACTGACAAGCTACGCCAAATCGCGCTAAAAATCGCATTCGATTCGATTCGATTTTGAGCGCGATTAGGCGTAGCTTGTCAGTGATTTACGCCTCTGAACACTCCAGCTGAACGCAGCTGAACGCACGTGATGGAGATTTACTACTAATCAAAGTACCGGCTTCATTTACTAAACGCGCTTTAGAATCGCTTTCGATTTATCGCCCAGCCCTACTTAGGAGCAGCACATGACCAGACCAGCTTAAACCAGCTCATCACCAACTAAGATAGTTGCTCAGGACCAGCTTAAACCAGCTCATGACCAACTAAGCTAGTTGCTTAGGAGCAGCACATGACCAGCTTAAACCAGCTTAAACCAGCTCATGACCAACTAAGCTAGTTGCTTAGGAGCAGCACATGACTAGACCAGCTTAGACCAGCTTAAACCAGCTCATGACCAACTAAGATAGTTGCTTAGGAGCAGCACATGACTAGACCAGCTTAGACCAGCTTAAACCAGCTCATGACCAACTAAGATAGTTGCTTAGGAGCAGCACATGACCAGACCAGCTTAAACCAGCTCATCACCAACTAAGATAGTTGCTCAGGACCAGCTTAAACCAGCTCATGACCAACTAAGCTAGTTGCTTAGGAGCAGCACATGACCAGCTTAAACCAGCTTAGAAACAGCAAATGACCAGTTTAAACCAGCTCATAATGCAGCTGCTATGCTTCAAAACATACCTAAACAGCATATGCTGTTTTTTTTTTTCAACAGGGCACACAAAAACTTTCTTCTTCCATGAGGGGGTTTAGCATCATAACAGCTTTATTTCCAGCTAGTTATTGGACTGATAATTAAAGCAACACACACATCTTTTGGGAATCCTGTAGAATCAGATGACGACTTTGAAACTCCCAACGTGTTTCCAATTTCGTTTGCTTTATGCATCAGATGTTCAGCCAACAGTCTGTGGGAATTAAGTCTGAGGCTGAAACTATCTAAGAGCCGCCTTTATCAGTGGGGGTCATCAAGGTTAACTTGAAACCAGGCGGTATTCACAAGTAAAGGTGAGACTACAAAAGTTCAAATGGAGATGCTAAGTTGCACAGACAGGTGACTGACTCACAGTCTGACTTCAATAAACAGGACTGAGTAGGTTTTTTTTCAACATATATTTTACTCTACATTCATTTCTTTCTTCTCATAAGAGTTGCTGCATTATCAAGGACAGCTGCATCCGCATGAAAGGCCTCACTACAGATTTCATCTCATGGCGTAATGTCTCCACAGCTTGGTGCTAGACCGAGGGCCACTTCCATTAAACAGGCATTGTCCACAGCCCAATGCCATTTCATTTGTCAGTTTCACTGGGTAAGTGCCTGTGATATATCATCTCCCACTGCCTCCCTGATAACGAGAATGGAAACTAAGCACTTTCGCTGCACCCCTTCCCAGAAGCCTTGGCATAGAAGGGGAATATGAAGCGAATGCAAACAGTACAATGCACTCACCGAAGGAGGAGCCATCTTCATAGATGTCTGAGTAACTTAAGCGATAAATATAAAGCGCATGGCTAGATACAGTTAAGTATTGATCAGATTTACCAGAAAACCTATTTCGAAGCTCAAGAAATCATGGTTAGCTTGACAACTTTATCGAAAGGTCTGTGCCAACCGGTCTACCATTTAATACTAAGCTTTGTTAAATGAGCTTGGTTTTAGCCTGATACATCTCAAAGTACCACTTACAGCATCTCAGCCCCAACTCAAAAGGTCTTTTCTTTCATTCCTTATTTTCATCAAGCTTCATTTGCTTCATAAAATCCAATTATGATTACAGGAACGGTGATCGCATTGAATAAATCAACAAGCAATAGTCAGTGACTGCTATTTTTCTCTGACACTATTAGGTCTCTGCATGAAGCCTGTCTCCAGGGAGCCTGCTCTGTTTCTGTCTGTTGCCAGAAAATGTCTAAAGAGCATGTCTTCATTCTTTTTACTGCGATTGACAAGTCCAGACTGGATTCATTGATTTTCTCACTTCTATTTCTTATTTCAATCTAAATGGAGAACATTCTGTAGGTGAAGACCTTTACGTCACCTCTTCTCTGCCATTTCGCACACATACTGCCCTCTCAGAACACTTAAATGTCTGAAAGCAGGCACAGCCGTCAGAGCAGAAGGTAAACACTGCAGGGTTTTAAACGGAGCACATAAATCTCGCTTTTTATATCACAAGAACTTTTCTCTTTGGAATCATCTGTTCAGTTTTGTAAGCAACAGAAACAAAACATTGTAAAGGTGAAGCCTGCCACCTTCAGTTAGCCGCACAATGTTGATGAGAGCTCATGCTGACACACGCACCTCCAGCAAACATGCAGTTGCGACCAATTTTCTGAAAGATCGCTATTTATAGCCCTCGGAAGAGCTGCAACATGCTACAAAGGAGACTTAAAAGTGCTTAATTGTGCACATTATGCCTCCAAAATGAATCCCAGCGAGGGCACCCTTGTGTGCTACACTCTAACAAACTTCCATTTTCCTCTTCACTCTTTTGTCCAATGTTCTGCTTGCACTAATTAGGGCCTAGGTGACATATGGCAAACATTTGCCGCCGATTTGTTCCCGCTTGCTTTCTGTGCATTTAGTTGAGTTTAATGCAGCTTGTGCCGGAATGAGAAAGCTCAAATGTACTCTTAGTGTAGGGAGAGGCCTTTCATTAGTGCTATTAGAAAGTGGCAGGAATTTAAATTGGTTGCGATAAATTAACAGCCCCACTGGGAGCTCAGGCCTGAGCCAGCTAATATGCAATTATATTAGGCAGCTTTGCATCTCCATCTCTGCTTATCTGGAAGAGTGCATGCTGGGAAAGGGGCCCTCCCACCCAGCTCAGGGATGGGAGGCCTGCTGGATTAAATGTTCAAATGGTTAATTGGGAACAGCTTGTATCTGCAGCACTTACTACGAGACATCAACATTGTCTGCTTTAAAAGCACACGGATATTATCCCGAACAGACAATCTGTTCAGAGTGTTCACTTCACTTTACGACTTCAGAAACAAAGCACCTTAAATTATATCAAGACAAAGTGGACGTCGTTGGTAACGAAGTAGCATGTTAAAAAGAAAACATCAGCGAGAGCAGCTGAATCATGCTGTTTTCTCATCTAACACCTGTTGGCTTCAGATACGCATTACTGAAAAACCCTACGGAAAAGATGAAGTGGAAAAGGCAACCATGTAGAACAAGGAGCGGGACATTGTTTGGATTCCCAAATGTTTCAAGTTAAGCGTTTGTTTCGCATTCTACACATCTTTTGACGCTGCTTAAACGCACGCCTGTAAGCCGTGGGATGCCTATTAGCAAATTTGCCCACTATTGTGTTCCAGAAAAGCTACAGCTGTTCTCTTTAATGGAAACATGTAAAAACAGGCTTTGCTGTTTTGATTGAAATTAAATTGAAATTGACTTGTCATGCTGGGTTGTCTACCAACTACAAATGATCCAAGTAATCAAGGAAGACATGACAAATTCCTTGACAGGATTCAACATGACGTTCTGAGACCAACAAATTTAAATCCATTTTTCGCTCAAAGGAGTAGTGAATTCAATCTATTTCACTTTTAAGTTCAATATTGCGTACATGCCGATAGACGTGATAAAACAGATTGCGTCAGGAATCATCAAACAGTCTTCGGCATCTCTAGAATGCAACGTTACTTCTTATGCTCACCATCTCCTTAGCACAAGAGATAGCATATGTTTTCTTCTTCTGGCTGCTATTTGTAGATTTACTACAAAGTGCATCTCAGTCAGCTGCACACGAATGGTTTCGCCAGGCTCATGTATTCCTGAGATAAGAAAACACAGCATGCTGGAGACAATCAAACAACCTTGTCCTTCGGACAATGCACAGCATGGTTAGTGACCATGATTAACCTCCTTCTCTTGGTGCTTGTGTTCATGGGGATTTAGAGAGATAATTCATTGTTCTGGACAAATATCAGCTGGATTCAGATATGCAGTCTGATTGAACGTTAGGCCGCAGAGTAAAGGAAAGCCTTTTATTGCAGCGTCATGCTATGAGCATCCAACTGATAGCCTCTCGTGCCAAATTAAAGTCCTGGTGCTGGTCCGTCTGATAGCCTTCACGTTTGTTCTTCAAAATTACTACTATTACTTGTTTTGGGAGTTACAGTGAAAATCACGCTTGTACATGTACACTTAAAATCACAGTGTAACGACAGATCTTGTCTCCCATACTGTGAAGTACATCCATATTGTTTTATTTGAGAAGGTCAGGTAAATGTTTAGACATATTTTATGTATCCTAAATCACAACCTAGTTAACAGGGTCAATCTGAGAAATCAAATATTTAATCTAATCTGTGGATTGTGAGGATTGTGACATGCTCTTTTTTCCTCACAACGTTTCTCTTTTATTTTAATTTTAGGTAAACCATGATATTACCGTCTTGCTGAAATAGTTCTGATAATTCACTGTGAACTCACTATTTCCTAAGAATGTGTCGATTAATAGAATATCTTTGTTCTAATTATTTTTTTTAAATAATACAGAATGTGACTTTGGTTGTTTCGTCAGTTTGTCACGTTAGCACTCATCTAACGTATCCACCATTATTGATATGTTATGTGTTTACAGTTTAGCAGCTAAAATTTAGCTGTGGGCATGATTCGCTAGCTTAAGTGTTAAACAAAATGTTTTTATGTCAAAACTCAATTGTTTCGAGGGGGGTCTTCCATTAAAAATGTTCTGAAATGTAAAATACATGCTTTTTGTCAGGGTTCCCATGGCAAATTAGCATTCCAGGGGCTAAATATGAGGTTTTTGGGGTCTCTTCAACCCCTGACATCAAAAAAACTTTATGTTTTTGATAAAAGGGGCAGGGGCAGGCTTTATATATAAATTTATATTCTGAGAAAATTACAATGTTTTCTTACCTTAGATGCCTTTAAACCTGTTGTAGGGTACTCCAACACAGTATTAGAACACATTAGAAAAACATATGACCTGCTCTTTAACACATTTTGCCGACTACAACAGATTCAGGTAAGACCTTTAACGTAATTTCTAATTACACAATTAATGTTATGTTTATAGAACTCACTCAAATCTTGTTTATTTTATATTAACAGTTTCAACCAGAAAACAGGCACGGATCTCTTCTGAATATAAATTGTGTTTATTTGTTACTCATGTGTTGGTTATGAAACTAATACCCTCCTATGATTTTTCTAAATTATAACTTAATTATAAACTACACGCTCATTAAATAAACGTCTCCGCCATTGAAAACATATAAATTAGGCCTATGTCTGCAGGCTGTTAGTGCACACCAGATTAGCCTAAGTAGCCACTTGTAAACGTGGAAAAAAAAAAAAAAAAAGCAATTCCTTTGTGGGTAAGCTCTGTGTTTATGCAAGCATTTTGACCACGCTGATGGCGTTAAATCTATTTCTGCACTTTTGAAATCAACCAAGCAATCACAGCAGTCAGAATGCAGCTCTAAACATCAACAAGATGTCAGCTGCAGGGAATGTGATTTGATACATCAACTGAATAAACAAGGCGGTAATTTTGAGTAACTTACCTTTTAGGCACAAAATCCTCAGTTGTCTGTTCCCCCAACAACGAAAACTGTCCCAAACAAATTAAGATACCTGCTGTTTTGCTTCTCCGGAAGTGGACTTTCAGAATCGTTGTTTTGAAACAAATCCATTAAAAATTCTCACTTAATCACTTACAGTCACTTCATACTGCCTCTTTTTGTTTCTGCCATACAAAGATATTGTAAAGTAAGTTAGAGATCTATGTAATTCGGTTTTGTCAGTGTAAATAATAAATGAAATAATGAACGTCCCAATGAATCGGGTTTTGTAAGAATCAGTTGAATGAACGATTCATTGATTCACTAATAATTTCTCGCCACCTACTGCCGAATAGATGTACTGTTTGGAACATGAGGGTGAGTAATTAATGACAGAATATTAATTTTGGGGTGAACTAACCCCTTAACTAATTAAGAAAACTTAAATCAGAAAAATGTCAATGAATTGACTTGTACCTGAACTTTAAAGGGAACTCAACCATCTTTTTATTTGTGGTATACTATCTCAGTCTAAATTACATTTAGGAAGCCAAACAAATTAGAATATACTAAAAATAACAATAAAAACTATTTTACATTATTGTTATTCAGTAATAGCCCTATATTGTAAACACTGTGAAATAAATGAAAATGAATATTTCATAGGTATATTATTTTTTGCTTTACATTACAGTAGGGTAATTACAATACCTTCCTAATTTCTACACTTGAAAGAGATATTTTGAATTGGAACTGCAGTAACATTACCCATTTAAACCACTAGCTGTCAGCAATTCCCCAGCAAACACAGAACGTTCCTCTAACGTTCCCATATGGTTCCCATTTGGTTATTCTTTTTTGGGAAACAAATAAGAACGTTCCCAGAACGTTCCCTGCAGGTTACTTTTAGGTTTTATTTTTATAACCTACAGAGAACGTTCCCAGAACATTTCCTGCAGATTGTTTATATTTTCTTAACCTAAAGAGAACATTCCCAGAAGGTTTCCTGCAGGTTATTTTTAGGTTTAATTTTTATAACCTAGAGAGAACGTTCCCAGAATGTTCCCTGCAGGTTATTTTTAGTAGTCATAACCATGTAAACAAATTAAAACTTTGCAGATGACTCTGACTATTCTAATGCTGAAATGTATATATATATATATATATATATATATATATATATATACATACAAACATTGTTTTCAGAATCTCATGTCCGAAATAAGCTTTTAATAAAGTGTAGACATCAAAGTTGTCAAATCGCATTATAATGATAATATAATTTTTATAGCTAAAATAAGCCAAGGTTAAGCGTCTAAAAATCATATCATAAACACTGGGTTTATTTCTTTACTGCACGCCTCTGATCGGCACGCGCTTTCTCCTGTCTTCAACATAAAGCTGCGAGCTCGCGTAATTAAAAAAAATAATGGTCGTTTCGTTTTAATGACTGACTAACATTCGTTGATTGATCTCTTTAATGGATATACGATATACGATATATATACGAGAGTTAATATTGTCATTTAGGGAGATTTGACACATCTAATTAAAGAGAACATGATGTTAACCGAGACGTTTTCGTTTACTGACCAAAAGAGGGAAGCACATCATCCTTAATTCAGTGGTAAGCAACGAATGTAATGTTATCCTAGTTAAAGTCAAATAAATGTTATTCGTTTTTTAATGTTTGTAAAAATAAAAAAACACATTTTTAAAATCCAATATTTTGTTGAAGTCATGTTATTTGGTGCTTTAATACAGTGGTTCTCAATCCTGGTCCTGGGGGACCCCTGCTCTGCACATTTTGCATGTCTCCCTTATTTAACACACCTGATTGAGATCATTAGCTGATTTGTTCAGTTCATGGATCGCTCTCCTCATGAGCTGATGATCTCAATCAGGTGTTAAATAAGGGAAACATGCAAAATGTGCAGAGCAGGGGTCCCCCAGGACCAGGATTGAGAACCACTGCTTTAATAAACATAAAATCTGGGTTATTATATGATGGTACTTCTACATCTTACATATTAACGAAATCTAACATAGTATAGGATAATTCATTCACATTTAATGCTCCTTATGATGGTTAAATGTGCTCTGATTATCTGTAATGATTAAACAATAGTTTAAAACAAGACATGGTGTGTAGTAGTGATTATTGAGGTCCACATCCGTCTGCCTTCCATGCCGCTTGCTCCGGGAAACGGGAGTGCTGACGTACAGAAGCGTATCAGAGTGAAGAGGTTAGGAGAACGTTCTGGGAACCTTCAGAGAACTTTCAGGGAACCTTCTAGGAACATAAATAGAACGTTCCCAATTGGTTAGCCAGGAAAGTTTTCTTTACGTAAATAGAACGTTCCCTTTCTCAGAACGTTGGAGCAACGTTCCGTTCTGTTTAGGTTATGGCAGTGCTTCCCAAACTTTTTCTGCCGGGCCCCCCTTTTGCAGAATAACACTGACTAATGCTGCCTTCATGTGCTATCGTAATTATGGTAAATACCAAAATCCGACATCTAAATTGCACATGAACACCCACTCATGTTGTAATTTCCACTGGAAAGCTCGAAATTTTTTATGATACCCGAGTTGCCGAGATGGGATAAACTTTGACCTTTCAACATGGCGGACAGCAACGAAACTATACTGAATGATAAGCATTGCATGATGTTAAAAGTTATCTGCTGTTTAGTTGGTTAGTTTGTAGCCCCCATAATGCTGGGGCATAAAGGATTTTAATAACGTCACTATTTAAATGTAGTGTTGTCTTTAAAAATACCGTTAAGAGAAGATGCTAGCTCGTCGTGGCTCGCCTCCAGTAGGGTGCTGTGCGGTACAGTGTTCTGAAGGAGGCAATTTTCTCATGTTATTTTATTCGGTCTGTTTTACCAAAGTAGCATGTGAGAACAAATTGCGAGTCCGCCATGTTGCTCTTCACTACGACAACAAAAGCACCTGAACACGACACACTGGTAATTTCCACTTCACAAGTGGAAAGCATCATCTTTCCCATATCACATGAAGGCAGCATTAGTACGTTCTGATGAAAGGGTATATAAAGGCCATGGCTAAACAGACGTCTTACCGGAGAAAATTTATTTGCGTGGTGCCCCCCCTGGACGTGGTGCCCCTGGGCACTTGCCCAATTGCCCATATGGTTAATCCGCCTATGGTTACAGCACAGTATGTAGCGCTATTGCAAACAGGAACAAGTATACATAGACATTTTTTGTCGGAGCGTTATTTGAGCAGACTTTGCTTTTCCATTTTGTTTTACCACATTAGCGATACACGAGTGGAGCATTCATATGAGCTGTGAGCAACTCAACGGAACGCACATTCATAGAGCGGAATACTGATCAGAGCATCACACATTGAGAATACTGCCGGGCGGCGCGGCAGATAGTTTCGGCCGTTTATCTCTTTCAAATCTCTATAAAAATCGGCTGACTGTAGACTAGCCTTGCTGCACCCCCCCAGTTTGGGAACCACTGTGTTAGGGGAACATTCCGGAAACGTTCTGGGAACCAAAAATTGTTAGCTGTGTCATACTGCACGTTTAAGCTTTTTTTTTTTTTTTTAAAGGACAGTAGAGGTTTTGTTTTGAGGAAAAACTCCAGCTTCAGTGAAAACAGTCTTACAAAAAATGTGTCTTACTACAAATCTAGTAAAATGCTGTAATCATCTTCCGTAAAAAATAAAGTTTCCAAATACATGCTAAACTCACTGTGAACTGAGCCGTTCTGAGGTGCGGAAAACACCGGATCATGAGCTGATCACCTGAACAAAGTGCACGCTTGCTTTAAAACATGCAGCGAAAAAAAAACTTGATAAAGGGATTAAGCCATATTGTGCTTTTGGTATTAGTTCGTTTGACAGATACTGTGACAAAACATTATGGCTCAAAACACAATTTTAAAGACCTTTTATGTAAGAATAAGAAGTTTAAATTTATTTTGAAAATGATACTTTTTGCCCAGAAGACCTATCGTTTTATATCGCCATGTGACTACGAAGATATACAGTTTTGCTATCGTGATACCACGATATTGATAATACCGTTACATCTCTAATAATACTTTGGTTGCCAGTAGTTCTTAACATATAATTTATGACATACATGTCATGACAAAAAAGTTGTAGACTCCATGCATACAGGACATAAAAAACTGAACTCAGTAGTAACTTGTAGTAGTCAGGAATGAGACTGATAGCTTTATTCAGCTGCTGTGTGAATGCAACAACTGTGGATTTCATGCATTTACATGTGTGCTGTGGAAAGCAGCCAGATCTTTTTGTTCATCATCTACTAGATGTCTTATTCTTGCAGACATCTGTTCTACAAACTTGCCTGCTTTCATTGCTTGGATTTTATGGAAGATTCTTTCATATGGGTTCCCTTATGACTGTTTAAGAACCTCACTCCAGTCTTCTGCAGCCTGACTGAACTTGACAGGATGTTTCTGGGAGCAGATCAGTGGAGTTGGCAGCAGTCAATGCCCAGAGTTACATTAGCATGTCTTCTTTAAGTTACGGCATGGCAAAGAGGTGACATGTAGGTACAGACACGAGTCAGCTCCTGTTGAGCTCAAGTAAACACGTCCCACCGGCTGTCCCTGACAGATAACTGCATACATCATAACATCAAAACAACACAGTGGACAAACACAAAAATACATCTCTGACAAAAAAGAGAGAGGGAGGTAAAAACTAAACTTGGAGGGAAGCTGAGTTGAATGCATAAGTGCAGAAAAGACACTTTTGAAGTGACTATGAATCAAAATGGACGATTCATACTTTCTTATGCCATATTGCAGGAGTTATAATAAATCATTTATATGAACCTTACTTTTTCAATTCATGTGCACTCATAATCTTTAATCAAATTCATGTCACCTCATCTTCGCATGGACATCTCTGGTGATGTGTACACAACAATCCAATGAATAAAATCAAGTCTCAACCTCTTCTTGTTCGACAGGCCATTTCACCCAGATATATCTCATAGTAGAGAAGAAAAAATCCCAGTTTTTGCTGACTTCAACTGTCTTTAATAACTACTTATTAAAGTAAGTATGCAAAAAGACATATTTAGATGCTCAACATGATTCTTCTGCAAACTGTAGATTAGAAATAGGAGATTAGAAATATCTGACAACCATGACTTCACTTTCCCCACCGTCACCACATCTGTCTTTAAGACATAGCATCATTATTTGTAATTTAGCAAATGCTTTTTAATGATTTTGTGAGTCATTACCCTAGCAGTTCACATAAATAATGACAAAAGATAATTGAAGACAAAGACCGTTTGAGTGGTTCATAATTCTGTAATGAGAAGTCTGTAGGGGTGAATGTAACCTAACATAACCTTAAAGTCTTTTTTTCTTTCTCACATACATGCTGTTAGGTCTTTTTTTATAAATTAATTGCAGTGATTGTTCTCTATACAAAAGCACATATGACATTATTATGTTCACTTTTGAAATTATTGTCCTTATTTAAGTTAAACCATTTTTTCAAATTAATTAGGTCTTTGTGGAGTCCTTTTCAAATGTGAGTCATCCTCTGGCCTTGATGCTGCTCATGATGCAATACACATCTCACAATGTAATTCTGATGTTTAATGATCCGGTGTGTGAACGCCTCACAACCACTAGGGCCTTTTTACGGACCTACTGAAGTTGGACGTTTCTTGATGAATTATACAGATTTAACCCTCATGTTTCTTTTGAGCTTAACTTTACTGTTTTTATGTTTGGGGTTCCAGAGATGTAAAAAATAGTGATAGTAATTTCAAAGTGCACCTCTTATTTTGCCTTTCAGACTCTTTGAATATGTCTAACCTTAAAAAAATAATTAGAGCAGATATTATTTTAGTTAAATCACTATGTTTTAACACATAGTTGGGATATACATACTTATCACAAACGTGACTGGTATCCACTAAAGTAGAATTAGTGGATCTGTTTGACCTCAGCAAAAACACACTGTATAAAAAGACAACAAACTGAACAAACTGAAGTAAACAAGTGATGGGAATGTTCTACTGTGTGCATAATAGTCAGAGAATTTTGTTTTTGTGAAAGTTCATTGCATTTATTAATGTTTTACACTGCCATGCGAAAGTATTCATACCCCTACATTTGGTTATGTTGCTGCCTTATGTTAAACTGCTTTGAATTACTTTTTTCTCACATCAGTCTAAACTCCATACACCATAATCGCAAAGCAAACATCTTTGCAAATTTATTAAAAATGAAAAACTTAAGTGATTCTATTGCATAAGTATTCATACCCTTATCTGGGACAGTTAAAAGTTAGCTCAGGAGCATTTATATTGTTTGTAGATGTTACTACACTTCGAGTGAAGTTAACCTGTGGCAAATTCAATTGAATGGGTATGATTTGGAAAGGCACACACGTCTTAATAACATGTCTAACAGCTGAAAATCCATATCAGAGCAAAAACCAAGCCCTGAGGTTAAAAGAAAACACCTGCCTGTAGAGCTCAGAGATAGGATTGCATCAAGCCACACATCTGGGGAGTAGTTTAGAAAAATATTTTGCTGCATTGAAGGTTCAAAAAGTTTGAAAGAACCATGACTCGTCCTAGACCTGGCCTCCTGGCCAAACTGAGCAATTGATGGTGAAGAGCCTTGGCTAGAGTGGTGATCAAGAACCTGACGGTCACTCTAGTTGAGCTCCATGATCATACAGTATATGGAGATGGGAGAAACTTACAGAAGGACAAACATTCCTGCAACACTCCATCCATCTGGGCTTCATGGTGGTGTGGCAAGATTCAGTCCTCTCCTCAGTGAAGATACGTGAAAACACACTTGGAATTTGCAAAAAAAAAAGCATCCAAAGGACCCTCAAACTGTGAAAAACAAGATTCTCTGGTCTAATGAGCCTCAATTCCAAGCATCATGTTTGAAGGAAACCAGGCACTGCTCATCACTTGCAGAGTACCATCCCAAAAGTAAAGTGTGCTGGTAGCAGCCTCATGCTGTGGGACTGTTTTTCAGCGGCAGGGACTGAAGGACTTGTCAGAGTAGAAGAAAAGCTCAATGCACCAAAATATTGAGATAGCCTTAATGAAAACCCAGTACAGAGCATTCAGAACCGCGGTCTGGGCAGAAGGTTCACCTTCCAACATGGCAATGACCCTAAACACACAGCAAGAGTGGCATATAGACAACTGTGTGAATGTTCTTGAGTAGCCCAGCCAGAGCCTGGGCCTGAACCCAATCAAAAATTTCTGGAGAAACCTGAAAATGTCTGCGAGACCCCATCCAAGCTGACAAAGCTTGAGAGGTGAAAAGGTGAGACGAAGAATGGCAAATAATTGGCAAATGTTGATGTGCAAATCTTGTTGCATTCACCTAAAAAGACTTTGTGTCTGTCAAGGTGCTTCACCTAAGGACTAAGTTAAGGGTATGAATACTTATGCAATGTACTTATTTTAGTTTTTTAGTTTGCTTTTTAATTCATTGTTACGACAATTCTGTTTTTGCTTTGTCATTATGGTGCATGGAGTGTAGATTGATGAGGGAAAAAAGTTATTTAAAACAGTTTAACATAAGGCAGCGGCATTACAAAACGTGAAAAAAATTAAGGGGTATGAATACTTTTGCAAGACTGGGCACTGAAGACGTGATGGATGTCATAATTGGTTTTCATAATCATATATTTTGAAAAGTCATAAGGAGTCAACCTGAAACTTATTCTTTAAGTCATTAAAAGGCTTTAGGATCCAAGAGAAGGTTGAGTTCTTCGTGTGTTTAATACTACAGTTTGAAAATTGGGGCCTATAATATTTTTAATGTTTTACATTCTGTTATGGTCACCAAGGCTGCATTATTTGATCACAAACCCAGAAAAAAAGAACAGCAATAGTGTGAAATAACAGTAAATTAAGTCTTTTCTATTTATAATATGTGAAGATATAAAAAAATACCTGTGAATGCAAAACTGAATTTTCTGCAGATGCTTCATCCTTCAGAAATGATTGTAATATGCTGTTTTGGTGCTTAAGAAGCATTTCTACTATTGTCAGTGTGGAAAGCACTTATGCTGCTTAATATTTTTGCTTAATGGAAACCATGATGTATTTTATCAGGATTCTTTGATAGGACGATTCTTTGAATTATAGTTGTGAGTATAACCACAGGAGGTCAGCTATTGTGTGCGCTGCCTGCCATATCTGCATTTAACATCTAAAATAAATGTACAAATGCTACAGCACTGATCAAAGCTGCATTGTGTAGAGAAATGCCAAAAATTATTTAGGAAAAAAGACAGTATGGTGTTTGTCAGTTAATCTAACATCATCTGCCTTCTCTGTGTGTGTGTGTGGGGGCGGGTGTTTGTGTGTGAACACTTGTGTGCAAGTGCGTCCGTGGATCTGCATATGTCTGTGTGGTATCCCAGAGCTTGTGCAGATAACTGTCTCTGAATGTTGTCCAAGTTTGGAATGAGCCACTCCACCGCAAGCATACACATCAGTGATAATTACACAGAATAGCTAACTGTCTCTTCAAATATGGCAGCCAAAGCCATTTGGAGATCCTCCAACGATGGAAATTAGGCTGACAGAAAAGCCTTGATGAAGACACATAGTCTCTTGCAGGCTAATCACTGTCTTTCTTGAAAAAGTCTTTGATTATTAGTTTACAAGGAAATTACAGCGTTTCAAATTTTCACCACGCTCATCCTCTGTCATGTGAGAACATGCTCTGATACAAGCCGCCGAATCGCGATTGTCCACAAGATGGCGACACAGAGCTATAAAAGCTCTCGGGAATCTCAGACACACTCGGCTGCTTTGATTTGTCGTGGTTCCTTGCTAAAAGGTATGAAAAACCACATTGAAAAGTCACATTTATTTACATAGCACTTTATACAATGCAGAATATTTCAAAGCAGCTTCGGCAGTGTACAGGAAAATGGTTATAAAGTGTTACAAAATAAGCAGGGGCGGACTGGGACAAAATTTCAGGCCGGGAAATCTCACACTCATCCAGGCCATCCTAAAAACCCACAACAAATTCTGAAACCATGGACAATATATATATATATATTTTTTTTTTTTGTAAAGCCATTATTATTATCACATAAAAAGTATAATCCATTGGCTGGTGCCACGCAAAATAATTAAAGATTATCTCTTGAACTTCCATTTACCTTAGGACCATGTGCTATTGTTTTATTATGCCCAAATGTCAAAACTGTTGGCCTACAATAATAGCTACATCTTGAATATATCTTTAGTAAAATCCTAATACTGAAATTTTTTTTGCATTATCATGGGTCATGTTTTGTCCTTAGGAAAATTAACCATGGTTTAATTAGGCCTATGGTGAAAGTATAGTAGTAACTGTTTTTTTTTTTTTTTTTTTGGCATTTTGATTACAATTTGTATAACCAGAGTTTTACTACAAATACCATAAAGTGTAGCAAAACCTTTTTAAATTTGTGGTTACCATAGTTTAACTATAACAATGGTTTTTGGTTTTTAGTGAAAACATGGTTAATTTTTGTAAGGATTGTATTGTTGTTTGCCTTAGCTCCCTCTAAACGTGTTATAAAACAATGTGAATATTTGTCTGCTAAATTCCTACTCTTTACAAAATTATGCCATTTTGTTAATTTTGCAGCAAACTGGCTGCTATTGATAATATTTGCAAGCAGTTTAATGCTTAACTAAGAAAACAAAACTACAATAGACTATTTACAGATGTATCTGACCTGTAAATTAAGTACTGAACAGGACAGTTTCGACTCTACTCCACCTGGGCGCTCCATTCTCGAGTCTTGCATTCTTTTGGCGGAGCGTGCGCGTGGCGAATTGGTTGTCAGTCAAGACAAACCGGATTACAATTTATTAGAGTATTATTATTGAATGAAGAATTTGGAAATAATCACTTTAGTACATTCGGCAGGCAACAGAAACAACAACAACAACAACAATACATATATGAAAATAAAATATAAATAAAAAAATGGCAGCGGGCCAAATTGGCTGCCAGGCCACCGGGAATTGTCCCGGTTCTCCTGATGGCCAGTCCGCCCCTGAAAATAAGGTAAGCAATACTGTACATTTGTAAACAACTTCACTTTCTGCTGCAAAGCGTCTTTACACAAGAGTGTCATTATTAGCTGTTGCTCTGCTCAACTCAGCACAACTCAGAAATTTCTGATTTGATATAAGCCGTCCATAAGAGTACATGAATGAGTGAATGAATGAGGCATTACATGGCTACTAAAGAAAGATCTTCAGTTGGAAGCAGATGGTGTAGTCACGGCATCAACCAGCAGGGGCTAAAGGGGCCATGCTAACCAGCCAAATTTTGACCCCTTGATTCCTTGAGCTGAGTCATCTGTTAGTCATCAGATAAACATACTCTTTGGTGTTTAAGAAATCTATGGTTATAAAACTGGTGGAAATGACTCACAACATGAGTCACCAGATTCTGGTATAGTTAAAGGAAATTGCATACTAGTCATTTAAAAAAAAATTACACTTAGGTCCATAATGGACAAAAATGTCCATGTCAATAAACCGCCATAGAAATGTTATATATTAATTTTTTTTCCCCACTTTCACTGACTGTTGTTTTTTTTTATCAGCATCTCTTCTATTCATAATTACCAAACATTCATTCATTTTCAGAATTGTAATTCTTTAAAAGCTGATTTCTTTACATAATGCTCACTGTCAGTGGGCAACACCAGCTACAGAGCTTCCTCTGCTGAGTCTCTTCATCTTGCAAGCAATGAAATGATCAAGCCCTCAAGCACCAAATATGTATAGGTTTTGCTTTGCGAACACCTGTTTGGCTGTGCGAATACTTAAACTTTGTATAAAATCTACCAGACTAAACAATCAGCATTTTCTTGTGGTGAAAACAAAAACAATGTGTTTAGGGGCTTCTGAACTTCTACATCAAATACAAGCTCACCTTTTATCTGTACAAAAACAATAACAAATGAAAAAGTGCAATCAAGGATTAAGATGTGTGTTTAGGTGAAAAAGAAAAATCCTCCAAGCTCATTAACCTTCTTTGACCTAATTCATAGTTTTCACATGGCCATATATGACCCTGCCTGGAGTGTGTCTCATATACATATACGTGGGATTTTTGATTGCCAGTACAATATCATTTCTTTCAAACTAATTACACCCATAAAATTTTCAGTAAACACAGGCAAACCACACTCTGACATCTTTACCAACATACAATTATAGCTGCATTATTCTTCCAGTTGACTCTATAATAGACCGTAATATACATAAGCAGAAAACATAAAAAAGTGAGTATTTCTTTTGCAAATTTGAAAAAAATGGCACAATCTGAAAAATGGTAAAAATTTAAAATTTGAAGCCTTGCCGATTGAATGAATGCCTATTAGCAAATATTGCATCATTTTATAGTCAAATGGCCCTAGGTTAAAAAATTGCAGTTTTAATGGGTTTCAATGTGGACATTTTTGTGCTTAAGTGTGAGTATTTTTTGTACGGAGGGTAATATTGATTTTTTTTAAGGAAATTAGGGTGAAATAAAAGTATTTCAATAAAAGTACACACCTGAGCCAAGATTTATGCAGTTGGCATCAACACAGTGTCACACCCCCGGACTTTCATGTTGGTTTCTCCCATCAATTCCCCCCGCAGATCTGAGTGTTTTGGTTTCTCCCTCATTGTTGTCACCTGGATGTTGTAATCAGTCTGTCTATTTAAGGTGTGTGTTTTCCCCTGCATTCTGTCGGTCTTTGATGTTACCACTCCGTGTTCCTGTCTGCCTGTTTTCCATTGGATTTATTAAATACTCTTATTTTTATTATGTCGTTGTTCGTGTGCTCCTGCCTAAATCATGATAGAAAGACCGACCGATACAGTTATTTTTGTGTGTTCACCTCCGTTTTGTTTCCCGTTTGTTTTTTCCAGTCTTTTGTTTCCGTCGTGTGTTTTCTATGGATCCCCTACTCCATCCGGAATTTATCCTTCTTCGGCTAAAGCAGGGGGAATTACCGCTCGAGGGCTACATGTTGATGTTCCAGCTCGTAGCTCATACCACCTGCTATCCGGACGACGCGCTCTGTGCGTTCTATGATGCAAGCCTCAACGTGTCATGCAGAGCGCCGTCGTCCGAGGATGGCCCTCGAGCGGACTTCACCGCGTTTGTGGAGTGGACACTGGCGAGAAACAAACCCTCGTTTCCCACCCGTTCCCAGGAGAACCTCGTCAGTGTCACTCCAGACCCAGAGCCAAGCCAGCCACCCCGACCCGCGGATTACGAGCCTGAGCCCATCATAGACAGGAAGCCTGAGCCCGGAGCGACACCAGTATGGAGCGCCGACGGGGTCATAACTTCCGACCAGGTGCGAGAGCCGGCCACTGCATCTGCGACGGTGGAGTGCTTCGTGGAGCAAGAGAGGGCGGTAGAGAGCCCCGTCCACTGCACCACCACTGGGGGTGAGCATGAGCACAACTCTGGGGATTTAATAGACTTTGTCACGGAAACACCTGTCTGCCTGGATCTCCGCTGGTTCCGTCCAGCCTTCCAGAATCCCCGCTATCTTCTGTCTGTCCCCTTGCTCACCCTCAGCCCACCATCTGTGCGGTGGGTTCGCCGCGGGTTTGCCAGTCTCCATTGGTGTCATGGCTGGAGGATCCCTCACCATCGCCTCCAGCCTCAGAGTCCTGGACTCCGCCTCGGCCCTCCGACCCTGCGGCTCCACCCCGGCTCTCTGCTCCCTCGTCTCCACCGTCGCCCGTCGGTCCACCAGCTCCACCGGGCTCCATCGTCCCTCCGGCTCCGCCCTGGTCAGTCGTCGCCCCACCTTCGCCTCTGGACTCTACTCCTCCGGCTGTGCCTCACCACCCTGGACTCCATCTTGTGCCCTCCTCCTGGGAGTCTGTCCTCCACCAAAGCCCCCTCCTAAGACTTTGTACTATTGTGACACACAGGCACACTTATAACAAAAAACTAAATTGAAATGGACAAATGTCCATGAAGTTGCACAAGGGTTTAAGTAATTGTCAGTTGGATGTCAGAGAATTAATTAGTACAAAAAAAAATGAAAAGATAAATGGCAAAAAATATATATATATATTTTCTACGTTAGTGATATAGGGGAAAGAGAGAGATCAAAATAAGGCGTGACTGGATTTCTCGAAGCAGCGGTTTAATCAGATCCTCTGAATGGGATTAGGGTCTCTATTAATCTGGACTAAAAGCGGGTCGCAAGGTGTGTACTTTGCCAAGTGAGGAGAAGTGGCTTTGGTGAAGCAATCAAGAGATGAAAAAGATAAAGGGATTAGATTTTTAACCTTGATAATCTCGCACTTTGCATTGTCAATGCACTTGTTTTTGTGTTCTGATTTGTTTTGATTTCTGTTGTCCAGAATCCCTTTTTCTCTAGCAGCGGGGTTTACTATCAGTAGGAACTTAACTCTGTCTGGCGTCACACCTAGAGTCGCTAGATTGATTAATTCACCTATTCATCCATCCAAACAGACAGAAGTCAAGGCATGGTGTAGAAAAAGATTGAATAGTTTCTTGAATATTTTCTTTTTATTATTTCTGTGTGACCCTGGACCACAAAATCAGCCATAAGAGTCAATTTTTTTGGAAATTGAGATTTATGCATCATCTGAGAACTGAATAAATAAGCTTTCCAATGATGTATGGTTTTGTTAGGATATGGCCATATTTGGCAGAGATACAATTATTTGAATATCTAGAATCTGAGGGTGCAAAAAAATCTAAATATTCAGAAAATCACCTTTAAAGTTGTCCAAATGAAGTTATTAGCAATATTACTAATCAAAAATTAAGTTTTAATATATTTATGGTTGGAAATTTACAAAACATCTTTACTTAATATCCTAATGATTTTTGGCATAAAAGAAAAATCGATTATTCTGACCCATACAATGTATTTTTGGCTCTTGTTACAAATATACCCGTGCTACTTAAGACTGGTTTTGTGGTCCAGGGTCACATATATCCTGTCTAGATGTGCTATTGTTTAGCATTTTAATATGATTCTGTGTTTAATTCCTGACATATTTTCATCATGATCTTTGTAACACCATCTTTCAGATCTGTTTTATATTCAAGGACAGACATTGAGCACACAGACGTGGTGAATGTGATTTTAATTTTATTTCTATGTTTGGCATGCATAATTTATGAGCTTTTGTTTTGCATGGCTGTAACTTCATGGTGAATGGATAAACGGACTGGAGTGCTATGCCCTAATTCCCCCCACACACAACACACACATCCTTCTGTCTCACAGTCTCGCTTGCAAGACTACTATTCAAAATCAAGAAATAGAAAATAGAAATAAATGCATATAAATATTTCTTAAATGTACATATGTAAGTAATAGCAATTATAACAAACATAATATACTGTACATAATTGTTTGTTTTAAAGTTTTCGGTTGGAATTTTTTTTTTTCATTGTTTTTGAAAGATGTCTCTCATGCTCACCAAGGTTGGATTTTGACATAAAAAATACAGTCAAAACATTAATATTGTGAAATATTATTACAATTTTAAAAAAAGTTGATTATATTTTAAAATGTAATTTATATCTGTGATGGCAAAGGCTAAATTTTCAGCAGCCATTTCCCCAGTTATCAGTGTCACATAATTCTTAGGAAATAATTCTAAAACAGTACGCCGATTTGGTATTCAATAAACATTCCTTTTTTATTATTGATGTAGAAAAAAGTTGTGCTGCTTAATATATTTGTTAAAACTGTGAAGCATTTTTTCTAGAATTCTTTGATTAAAATGTTTAAAAGTGTCTATTTAAAATATACAGTTGAGGTCAAAAGTTTACGTACACCTTGCAGAATGTGCAAAATGTTAATTATATTATCAAAATAAGAGAGATCATTCAAAATGCCTGTAATTTTTTTATTTAGTAGTGACCTAAATAAGATATTTTACGTAAAAGACATTTAAATATAGTCAACAAGAAAGAATTTATAAAACTGATCCCTGTCTATAGTTTTTTATACACTTGATTCTTAATACTGTGTTACCTGAATGATCCACAGCTGTTTTTGTTTAGTGATAGTTGTTCATAAGTCCCTTGTTTGTCCTGAACAGTTAAACTGCTGCTTTCCTTCACAAAAATCCTTCAGGTCCCACATTTTCTTTGTTTTTTCCGCATTTTTGTGTATTTGGACCCTTTCCAACAATGACTGTATGATTTTGAGATCCATCTTTTCACACTGAGGACAACTGAGGGACTCATATGCAACTATTACAGAAGGTTCAAACACTCACTGATGCTTCAGAAAGAACCAAGATGCATTAATTTGAAGATCATTGATCATTGTAAATGTAACTTATTTTGTCTTCTAGGAAACATATAGGTATCTTCTGTAGCTGAAGGGCAGTACTAAATGAAAATATATTATATTTAGGCAAAGTAAGAAAAAAATAAACATCTTCATTATTTTCAAAAGTTTACACCCCTCTTAACGCTCTTAATGCATCGTTTTTCGTCTTTTCTAACCTTCTGTAATAGTTGCATATGAGTCCCTTAGTTGTCCTCAGTTTGAAAATTTGGATCTCAAAATCATACAGTCATTGTTGGAAAGGGTTCAAACACAAAAATTGCTGAAAAACCAATAAGTTTATTTCAGTGGTTTTTCAGAACAACTAAACAATCACTAAACAAAAAACACAGCTGTGGATTATTCAGGCAACAACACAGTATTAAGAATCAAGTTATTTTCTCTTGTGAACTATATGTAAACATCTTTTATGTGAAATATCTTAATCAGGTCAGTGCTAAATAGAAAATAATATGCATTTTGTGATTCCGTTCATACCACTAATATTCTATTAATGAGGTCTCCTTTTGTTTTCATCAAAGCATAGCTGAAATGGTTACGCTCTCTATTTCAAAAAGACAACTAAGCATATGAGCTAAAGAAACTGCAGTGTAATGTACGGAACAAATTAGTGATATATATTTAGAGATAATCCATAATATGTGGGAGTGAACTTTATTCATTAATCATGCTTCAATTAAGACTTAGCCTGCAGCGATATAACAAAACCCAAAAGCCTGTTTTGATGACTGCACTGCTGCATATTTACAGACATAGTAGCTCTTGTGCCATGTTAGGAGGGTTACTTTGGAAATGTAATAGTTGACAGATTACAAGTTACCCTATTTAGAATGTAATAAGTAGTGTAACTATTTCAGTTACTTTATAACTGATTACATTTAATTACTTTTCTAAATTTTCAACAAATGTTTTAAACGGTTAATCATTTTGAAATACTAAAAGCAGACAGGGTTAACATCACAGTAGAAACTCAGCACTGATTACTGACTTTCAAAATTACTTGAATTCAGATTATAATAAGTTAATTTTAAAGCACAGCCACCACAAAATTAGACCTTAGCAACTTTTTTTTTTTTTTTTTACTTTGAGATTGTTCTGAGGTTAAACACAGACTTAAAATTATAACAAGATATTACAGTTACATTTATTCTGTCATTAAATTACGTAACTGTTACATGTAACTAGTTGCTCCCCAACACTGCCTCTGTTTTCCCACTCTTGTCAATTGCATGTGTGACTTGAAGACTTAAATAGATGTTTTAGATAATTACGTCTGTTAGAGGCAATGTTTAACTAATTTAAATGACCAAAATGAAGTTCCAGCTCCCAGAGAAGAAACGCTTCTAAGAACGCTTAGAAAATCTTACGACAGAAATCCTGGGAAAATGTAATAATGTCCCTGATAATATCACAAAAGAGAATGCAAATCGCTAAGAAGGTGTGGGAAGGGGGGTGGCTTTCAAATCTCACTAAAAACTCAAAATCTCCCTGATATCGTTCAATAGACCCCTCTTCTCTTCACTAATAACAGGCTTAGAAAGTCCTCTCTAATGGATATCTGAGCCAATCCCGTTCATCTCTTATAAGGTAAGGCGCTCCATCCAAATTACTCTCCCTCAGAAAACAACCAGCTGCCAGCAAGTGACTCAGGGTTACAGAGGCTTTAGGAGCAGCATTAGTCTCTCTTGCTGGATTGCGCTGCCTCAGTGTAGCGGCAAATAGGGCCCTTCAGTAACAGCTTCCTCAAAATGCAGCATTAGTAAGCACTGAGTTCTGAGAACATTTTCAGGAAATATTGTAATGTGAAGTGTGTACTCTCAGGTCCCATTTTCCACTGGGTCGTTCGCCGTCTTTTGAACGTCAGAAACCTTTGTTTATCTTCGGAACACAAATTAAGATATTTTTTTATGAAATCCAAGAGCTTTCTGACCCTGCATAGACAGCAATGCAACTACCACATTCAAGGCCCAGAAAGTTAGTAAGGACATCTTTAAAATAGTGACATCAGTGGAAGCTCAAAAATATCTTAATTTGTGTTCTGAAGATGAATGAAAGTCTTATGGGTTTGGAACGACATGAGGGTGAGCAATAAATGACAGAATTTTCATTTTTGGGGGAACTAACCTTTTAAGACAACTTTGTCATTGGTAACAACAAGGTCAGTTGGCTTAGACAGAAAGAAAAAACAGAAAGCTGTGGATTTGTGTTGACAAGGGGGTGGGGTGTTGTCCGACAACATGACCCCTATCACCCATCGCCCAGATGGAAGTTTCCGAACACAGTGTTTTGAATGACTGGGCCACTAAATTGGTTCTTAAGGCTAAAGATTATACTTAAGCTACCAGTGAAAGCAAGCAGATAAACAGGGGATAAAGAAGAAAGAAGAGAAAGAAAAGAATCATCTGTCTAATCATCTCACCTCTATTAAATCAGATAATTATTAAAGGAATATTCTCAGTTTAATGGAAGTTAAGCTCAGTCAACAGCACTTGTGGCATAATGCTGATGACCACAAAAATATTTCAATTTGTCCCTCCATTTCTTTAAAGTAAAAGGTTTACAATGAGGCATTTAAAATGGAAATCAAATCAATCAAGTCAAATCAAGTCATCTTTATTTATATAGCGCTTTACACAATACAGATTGTGTCAAAGCAGCTTTACAGTGTTAAGCACGAAAATAGTGTGTCGATAATGTATAGGAGGACAATAGTACTTTTTCAGTTAAAGTCAGTTCATTGTTGATTTAGTGATGTTAAATAGTGTCTTTGCAGTAAAGCTGACAATGTTGTCAAAAAAGGAACCAAAGGAACCAAAACTCCATCAGTGGCAGAAATTGAGACAAAAAACCCTGGGAAAACCAGGCTCAGTCGGGGACTAGTTCTCCTCTGGCCAGATGAAACCAGCATGGTAAGGTTTAATTTCTAGGCTCAATGATGAGGTTAAAGGATTAGTTCACTTTCAGAACAAAAATTTACAGATTATGTACTCACCCCCTTGTCATCCAAGATGTTTATGTCTTTCTTTCTTCAGTCATAAAGAAATGTTTTTTGAGGAAAACAATTCAGGATTTCTCCTCATATAATGAATATGGATGGTGCCCCCAAGTTTGAACTTCCAAACTGCAATTTAAATGCAGCTTTAAATGGCTCTAAACAATCCCAGGCAAGGAAGAAGAGTCTTACCTAGCAAAACGACAAGGTTATTTTCTAAATGAATTGACAATTTATATACTTTTTAACCTCAAATGCTTGTCTTGTCTAGTCTCTGCGATGCGTAGTCTGTGTGATCCAGGTCAATACAGTTAGAGTATGTCAAAAAAAATCCCATCTCGTTTTCTTCCCCAACTTCAAAATCATCCTACATCGCTGCAGAAGTACAGACCCAGTGTTTACAAAGTGAACATACAAAGAAGATCAAACACCCTTTACTAAAAAAAAGTAAAATACCTAAAAAAAAAAGACAAAAATATAACTTACGTTAACAAGTCCACTTCAACCTTTCAAATGTTTTTTTTGTTGTTTTTAATTAAATACATGTGAGGAATGAAAGATTGGACACCCAGTATGTTTTTGTGGAGTAGGTTGTGGAATTTCCACAAAGAAAACAGTATAATTTAAGTCAAACGAATTTCGCATTGTAATCAAAAAGATGATTGATTCACATGAATACACCGATCTGTCCCTTCACATTAAAGAGTGTGAAAACACATTGTTTGTATTTTGCTATTAAACTGACAGATTTTGAAAGCTGAGACTTTGTTTTATATTAAAAGTACTAAAAGCACAAAGCTTATTGCTATTATTGGATTGGTGGCGCACTTAATAGGCCTTATGAATGCAATCAGAAAGACGAGAAATATTATTTCTAAGCATACTGTCTGTGCGAGTATAACACATGGTATGATTTCTGCTAATAATCTCACATATATTCAAATAAATTCCAGTGGCCTGGCAACTTCTCCCGGTGCTCCCAAGCCGGGTCATTTGCATGTGCAGGCTATTCTTTCAAAATATTATAACTTTAATTGCTACGATTTAATTCTTGTAATTTCGACTTTATTCTTGAAACATTTCAACTTTATTCTCGAAACATTTCGACTTTATTCTCAAAATATTATGGCTTTAATCTCGTAATTTTAAATTTTATTTATTTTTTAATGTGGCACTAAAACCCTGTCATTCTGTCATTGAACAATAACCCTGTTTTTTTCTGTTTTGTTTTTTTTTAGAATCCTTTGTTCTAAAGAACGTTTTAACATTTGCTGTAAGTACTGCCAATTAAGCTTAACTTTTTTTTTTCTTTTTTTTCTATAAATATAAGACTAATTCATTCTTGGAACCACAGTTAGACTAACTGAACATTCAGAAGTGACATATGTGACCCTGGACCCTTAAAACTAGTCATAACTAGTCATGATGGATGAATAAATAAGCTTTCCACTGATGTATGGTTTGTTAGGATAGGACAATATTTGGCCAAAATACAATATTATCTTGTTTGAAAATCTGAAATCTGAGGGTGAAAAAAAATCGAAATATTGAGAAAATCTCCTTTAATATTGTCCAAATGAAGTTCTAGCAATGCATATTACTTCTCAAAAATGAAGTTTTGATATATTTACAGTAGGAAATTTACAAAAGCTATTGCTACAAATAGACTGGTTTTGTGGTCCAGGGTCACATTTCTATAAGATATCAAAATGATCAAAATGAAATCCGCTGACCATAAGGAATTCAAGGTGCAAAAAAAAGCCTAGACATAACTCAAAGTCCCAAGTGAACTAGAATTACGTTTCTCTTCTAGCTAAGGAATGCAGCATTCAGCCTTAGGTCAATTCACTTCCTCCTATTGAAACAGTAGCAAGATCCCCATTTAAACCCCTAACCATGAGCTTCCTGTTGACAAAATGGAAATCCCACGGATCCAACACAGCTGGCCAGTTCAGAACGTTTGTCTCTGCTCACACTGAGATGATTACACTCAGGAGACTTGACAAAATGAGTCTCTGTGTGCTTCAATTCCAAAAAGCGTTAGCACCTCAGCGAAGAAGTGTTATAAAACAAAAAACCCTTTCACAGTCCTAATTGTTTTTCATCAATGTGCCCAATTACCTGCCATGAACAGCAAGGTGACCAAGATGTGCTTTCAGTTGCGACATCCCTGCCCTTTAACAGCAGGCTTCGGCATGTGTGTGTAATCGGTTAGCAAAGCACAAATCTGTGCGGCGATTAAAAGTTCAGGGGTGCTGGTCCGAGCCTGTGCAGCTATGTTTCTGATAGTTCAAACACAGGACATGAGTCGAAGATTAGTTTGGGTCTGGGAGGAAGCCGGGGCTGGCGTTACGGAAATTACTGCAGGGCTGGAGCTGCTTGATTAGGACTGAAGTGATGGGATTAGCAGACCTCTCCGTTTTGGAAAGGTGTAGGAGGGGAGAACAGAGACTTTGAAGCTGGCATTACTAATCACGGTGGGCGTGATACTCTGTATACCATACATGGGGTTGTGACATCAGAGATAAAAATGTAACGTGATTCATTCCGCGTGATTAATTCCGCTAGCATGTCACCGATGTCGCGCTCGACAGCCCTCCCTTTGCGAATCTCACACCCGAACGCAGTCACCGGGGAACGGAAGCTTTCAGTCACAGTTGTTACGTTTTGATTCTGACGTTACCAAAGTACAATTAATATTTTGTGAAGTACCATGTTGCTTTTGAAATAATATTTACAAAATCACATGTACTTTCTGCCTTCCCGCTATGAGGCAATCCCTCTGCTGTGATTACCCACCCTTGAATATGCTTCCCCCGTTTGTTATTGAAAAAGGTATGAAGGGCAAGTAGGCCCATGATGAAACTCTCTGGCAATTTTAACTCTCTCAAGTCCTTAAACCTGAAGGGAATATGTTCTGGGAATTAATGAATTCAACATGTGAGTGCAAGGAAAGCGACATGAAAGTATCGCCCCGGTCTGTTTTCTCTTACAACTGCGGCTGCATTCTTATTTTGTAGCTCTCTGCTCCGGGTCGTCTCTTCACACATCTTAACATCAAAAATAATACGCTAACTGGCTGTTGGAAGCTGTATTGCGAGCGCTGGCTCTGTTAGTCTAGCCGCCTGGTTGAATGAGGTGATAAAATTAGCATTAATGTGCTTCCTGAAAAGTAAATTAGCAGCTGGCTTTGATATTTCTCTGTGTTTATTTCTTTGTTATTGAATTAGGCAAGAGGTTTGGAATCTGTAAAACCAATTCTGACAACGTATCACAACAACTTTTCCCAAATCAAAAGAAAACAAAAGCCATTTTTAAACTTCAGACGGCATCAAAAGCACAAATGTGTCTTGATACTATTGTGTTCTTCATGCTGCATAATTTAGCTGAAGCCTTGCAAACAGCGGGATGCATTCGATGCATATTCCTCAGGCACTTCTCATTAGCTTTTGAAGGGGTTCTTTGTGTTTCATTATTAAAACAAATTTCACTGGTATGACCGTAACGCAATTACTCTGAGACATGTTACCGAAGCTGAAAAATTACAGACGTTTACGCTTTCATTGCTTCATCCCTAGTGTGGCAACAAATCATTTGTGCTCAGTATGAAAAGTCTGATTTCTTTAAATGGGCCATTTTCAGTAAGACTAAAGTGGAAGGAGGGCGATTCAAACACGTTATTCCATCCAGACTATGCCCCAGGGTGGATTTAGGATCACGTTAAGTGAACATTAATGTCTCGTTAAGATCAGTCCAAACGCCTCAAACATGCCGTACATCAGCTTTCTCCGAGGGCCTCCATGCGCTTGGCTGCTCACCCTGGGCAAATGAGAGAAGACAAGAACCCAGCTATTTTTAAAGCACACACTTCACAAGGCATCCACTGCCTCGTGCGGTCTGGTGGGTGATGGTGCAAAGAATGTCTGCTGGACAGTAGCAGGGTTAAACACCACAGTCGTGCCTGCAGGAGGCATAAGGAAAGGTCTCATATGACGATGTGGAACATAGAGTACAATAATCTACATGCAAGGAGCAGTTTTATAAGGGGTCATATTCTTTAGGGGCATAATGAGTCTATAACATACTTTGGTTAAAATTTCTCAATGGTAGTGTAAAAAACACTCTTTTTACCTTGTCAAAATCAGCCCTTTTTAGAGCAAGCTATTCTGTTGCATGTCCCTTTAAATGCTAATGAGCTGTGCTTGCCCCGCCCCTCTCTGCCGTGGAATGACAAACTGTAATGTTTACTTTAGCCGCATTTAGCTGCGAAACTTGTCATTTGCGAATGTGCATAAAAAACCCTTATACTCACTTCTGCTGTGGGTGAAGCTGCATCACGAATGATTCACACAAACATAGATGCATGTGTAGATCGGGATCGGCGCTTTCCTTTCAAAAACGAAAGTAATGTTAATCCTCTGCATCCTCAGCGGCTCAGATGTCAGGAGTAAATGACGACTGCTATGTTCATTATTACATCCAACAACAGAACACCTCAATCGGAGACATTCTTGTCGAAATTGTATTTCTGCCCATTAATACAAAAGATTTGTAAAGGCTTTGGTAAACATTTTAAATGACTAGTTAATTATTCCTTCTAAAAAAAAAAAAAAAAAGAAATATTAAAGTGCTATAAGTTTTTTTATATAAATATATAATTATCATTAAGAGCAGGTTGGAGTCTTCTACAACAGGTTTAAATGCATCTAAGGTCAGAAAACATTGTAGTTTTCTCAGAATATACATTTAATATTAGAGTCATTTGTCCATGATTTTGAAACGATTCGTTCAAAGCAGTTTTGAGCTTCAGTTCCCCTTCAGTAAACCCCTCCCTTCCATAAGCCTACTCTGCTCTGATTGGTCAGCAGGCCAAGGCTGTTGTGATTTGGTACAGAAGCATTAGTACTTGAGCAAGTCAGCGAGTGCCACCGTTGACAAAGCATGCATCTAAAATGATGACATAAAAACATTTTGTCTAACACTTATGCAAGCAAATCGTGCCCACAGCTGAAGTTTAGCTGCTAAACTGTAAACACTTTTTAAAAACAATAATGGTGGATATGTTAATTGAGTGCTAATTTGACTAACTGATGTAACAATACAGTTTGTAAACCAAAATATGTCTTTATTATTAAACCAAGTAATTAGAGCAATGACAGTCTACATTAATTGACACATTATTAGGAAAAAGTGCGTTCACAGCAAATTATCAGATCTATTTTAGTAAGACAGTAATATTGTGGTTTACCTGGAAATCTAAAGCTGCACCAGGTATACATCTCATATTAGCAGAAAAAAACTTTTTGATATTTTGAGCACTCGACTGAAAATGCACACATAGCATATCAATCACACTTAAACGTGTGGTTCGGAGACGCTTTTTGGAGACGACTTATCTTTCACAGAGAAGCATTTAGCAAATTACTTTTTCATAAACTTAAAAATAATTAATAAAAATGTAGATGTGACGGGGTTGAAACATTACCAGCAAAAAAGCACAGATAATAAAATCAAATTTTATTGTTAATATCCCAAGTACACTTTAATAGAAGGCCATGAGGGACATGACAAAATAGCTGGTGTCAACTGAAAAAAAAAAAAAAAAGATAATTTCTAGATAAAATGTATGTCATGTTTTTAAACCTAAAGGAGACATTTCAATTAATACTAAAAACTTTTAAAAATAGATTTTGGTGACCCAATAGAAAAAAAATGCACTTAAAAAGGTCAGAGGGACTCAAATCGTACCGGTTTCGTGGAATGACTCATATTTTCTGAAAACCCATATGACCTGCTCTTTAAGAATTTTAATAATTATGTTTTTAGAAGTTTTTTTAGAAAGCACAGTATGTTTTTAATTGTTCATCGAAGTCACAACAAAACTCTGTTATATGTATTAGCCTTATCTGTTAGTTTTCCAAATCAGCTTTTCCTGTGTATGGTTTAAGGGAGCGCTGGTGCATCCTGGACAGGTGGCCAGTCCATCACAGGGCTAATAATTATTATTATTATTGGATCTCATAAAATGATTGTTCCATTTACAGTGACTTGAGGTTTTATTTCTTGTTAAGAATCACACCTGACAACTGAGTCATATATGTACTGTATAGTAGGACTGTATGTCTAAAAACAACAATACTGTAAAAATATTTCGGTCCCACTTTATATTAGGTGGCTTTAACTACTATGTACTTACATTTAAATTAATAATTTGGTACAATGCACTTATTGTGTACATACATGTTTTTACATTGTACTTATATTTTTTTTAAATACCTATATGCAATTACATATGTAATTAATTTCTGTAATTACATTTATAGTTACACTGTTGACCCATACCTTACACCTTAATCCACCCATACCACCAATCCTGTCCCTAACCTTACCGGTATCCCACCTGAATATCAGCAAAAGTGTTTTGCAATACAATATGACCCAATAAGTACATTGTACTTATTTTCTGATGTAAGTACATAGTAGTTAAGGCCACCTAATATAAAGTGTGACCAATATTTTAATTTTGAAAGCAAGGTATGAGTTGACCTCAACCATTATTTCTCATCCAGACATCCACTAAGCATAAAATTCTTGCCTCACTTTCTGAACAGTTATCTAACCTTTCATACTGTATGAGTCTTACATTCCTAAATACCACCTGATTTGAACAGATGTCATAGAATGAGGTGTGCAGAATGTTCTTAAGTCAAGTTAGTTTAAAAGATTAGTTCACTGCTGGATTCAGATTTCCTGATGTCCAAGATGTTCATGTCTTTCTTTCTTCAGCCGAAAAGAAATGTTGGTTTTTAAGGAAAACATACCAGGGTTTCTCCATATAGTGGACTTCAATGGGGATCAATGGGTTGAAGGTCCTAACAGCAGTTTCAATGCAGCTTCAAAAGGCTCAACACGATCTCAGCCAAGGAATAAGGGTCTTGTCTAGCAAAACGATCGGCCATTTTCTAAAAAAAAGAAAAATGTATATACTTTTTAACCACAAATGCTTGTCTTGCACTAGCTCGACTTCACACATTGCATTATTATGTTGGAAAGGTCACGCGTTGAGGGCACTTAAGGGCACTTTCACACTAGCACGCTTGGTGCGCACCCGAGTTCGTCTGGCGTCAGAGTTCGTTACATCTGGCTGTAAAAGCTGTCCTGCGAACACGGGTGCACATCAGGGTACCGAACCCGAGACTACCTGAAGGAGGTGGTCTGAGTTCGGTTGCACTCAAACTGTAGCGCTTCGCATGAATATGAAAGCAACACAGACTCGAGTGCAATTGTTCAGGAAGTAAAGTAACCTGTGTATGCGTGCAGATGATTACAATGGATTTAGTTCAATAAAACACATGTAAGAGATAATAGCGTTGATGATTTTCCTTGGAATTCGAGCAGGAGTGAGCCTGCAGTGTATTCGTGCGTTTCGAGTGCAATCAGAGCGGCAAATGAATGACAATCAGTTGTATCCTCAAAATAGTATGTTTGCAGGCGGCAGGAAGCAGTCTAAATGCGACACATACAGTAAACCCAAGTGTTGTTTGCTCCGCTGAACATAATAGCATGAAATTAATAAAAAACACAATTTATTGTTTTCTATCATGTGCTGTGCATGTTTGTAATGATGTAATTTGAATGCAAATGCACCAGGGTTCGACAGAATCAAGTTGAGTGTGAAACCAGAACAAGCAACAAGCGATGCCATAGAAGAACCATTTTTGGTTCCACAATGAACCATTCAGTCAAAGGTTCTTTGAAGAACCATCTCTTTCTTACCTTTTTAGAATCTGAAGAACCTTCTTTCACACAAAGAACCTTTTGTGAAACAGAAAGGTTCTTCATGAAACCAGTTAGACAAAAACGGTTCTTCTATGGGATCGTTAAGCACCTTTATTTTTAAGAGTATAGGGCGAAAATCTCAGTATCTCCTCCAACTTCAAAATCGTCCAACATTGTTTTACCCTTTTTTTGCACATTCACTTTGTAAACACTGGGTAGTTCCGGCTACATCTACATGGCTAGATCTTTTCAACGTGACTATGTAATGCAAGGGCGTAGATTTGCTCTGGACATTGGTGGGGACCTATGACTCCACCCCACATGCCGCCATCCTCACATGTATGTCACCCAACACACCTTCTTGCATGGGAAAAAAAATCCACTGCATTTGGCGCTGCTTGTATCTGAACGCAGCCATAGCCTCTCACATGATAGCAGGGAAAGGCACAGCCAATCAAAATGTTCATATGTGACCCTGGACCACAAAACCAGTCATAAGGTTAAATTTGACAAAACTGAGATGTATACATCATATGAAAGCTCAATAAATAAGCTTTCTATTGATGTATGGTTTGTTAGGATAGAACACTATTTGGCCGAGATACATCTATTTGAAAATCTGGAATCTGAGGGTGCAAAAAAATCTAAATACTGAGAAAATCACCTTTAAAGTTGTCCAAATTAAGTTCTTAACAATGCATATTACTAATCAAAAATTAAATTTTAATATATTTATAGTAGGAATTTTACAAAAAAATCTTCATGGAACATGATCTTTACTTAATTTCCTAATGATTTTTGGCATAAAAGAAAAATCAATAATTTTGACCCATACAATGTATTGCTGGCTATTGCTACAAATATACCCCAGCGACTTAAGACTGGTTTTGTGGTCCAGGGTCACGTATGTGTTTTGGGGGCGGGAGGACTCAAGGAGAGAACGTGATTTATCCCTTTCTGCGTGTCTAGGTTAATGTTTACAGCGCAATTTATTTATTTATTTTTAAAGTGGATTAAATTATTGGTGGGGATATTTCAATGGTCGGAGGATATTGGTGGGGACACATCCCCTCTGTCCACCCTAAATCTACGCCCCTAATGTAATGTGTGATGTTGAGCTACACTCTTAAAAATAAAGGTGCTTCATGATGCCATAGAACAACCTTTTTGCCTAAATGGTTCCATAAAGAACCTTTTAACATCTGAAGAACCTTTCCGTTTCACAAAAGTTTCTTTGTGGCGAAAGAAGGTTCTTCAGATTATAAAAAGCTAAGAAAGAGATGATTCTTTAAAAAACCTTTGACTGAATGGTTCTTTGTGGAACCAAAAATGGTTCTTCTATGGCATCGCTTGAATAACCCTTTAAAGCAACTTTATTTTTAAGAGTGTAGTGCAAGACAAGATTTATTTAAGATAGATTTAATGAGAGAATAAATGATTGTTTCATTAGATAAGACCATTATTCTTTGGCTGGGATCATGTAGAGCACTTTGAAGCTGCATTGAAACTACAATTTGAACTTTCAACCCATTGGCTTCCATTGAAGTCCACCATATGGAGAAAAATCCTTGAATGTTTTCCTCAAAAACCTTAATTTCTTTTCGACTTAAGAAAGAAAGACATGAACATCTTGGATGACATGGGGTGAATAAATGATCAGGAAATTAATCCTTTAAGGACACCAGGCGGTTTCCACTTCGTGCCATTTTAAAACAGTTCTTTCAAAAGCACAAAATGAAACGCGTTAACCTTTCTTCCCTTAATCGCAATCAGAATTTTTTCATGTGTCAGTTTGTACATTTAAAAAATGAGATCAAGTAATAATCTTTAAGAAGAGGAAGCAGATATAAAGTCAACCAAATTGGAATAAAAGTTCTGCAGGGGGGTCTAAGCGAGGGCTAAAAAAGGATCAAAGGTCAGACTGATTTTTTACCAGAGGCCTGATGTGGAAGTCTGTCAGCCACGTCTTCCAAAGTGAAGGCCACTAGACATATTCGAAGAAATAAGAATATCCTTTCAAAAGCCAAGGAGCAGACAAACAAACAGAAGCAAATGTCAAGCAGGGCTGCACTTCTCTGTCTAAGCACCCAGGGGTATTTATCTTTGGTCCCCTGTCAAAACGGCTCGGCCATTCGGTGCAACTAATCCTACTAAACTGACTCTCTCCACTTAGATCAATGGGGCACAGCGCTAAGCACTTCTGACAGATACATACATCCGCCGCAAGTCCCAGTCCCTAAACTCAACCCTCCGCTGAACGCACGAGTAGACCCCCGCACCCGCCCCGTTCTCACTTACTAGTTTAGACAAGATCACAGAGGCAGATATGACAGTCACTGCCTCTGTAAAATTTAATACCACTCTGAGGAAAATCTCACAGGATTACTTTAACTCCGTTAACCTGTTTATCTCGCTCTTTATTCTATAGCTTTGAATAATAAATCACTTTTGCTTTCCTCTCCTCTTTAAGGGAACGAGCTGGAACTTAATGATCTCCCACCTCCGGCCCCCTCAGTCTCTCTCTCCCAGTCGCAATCGCTCCCCGTCTCTTTCACGCTCTCTCTCTCTCTCGCTCTCGTTCAGCGGCGTAATGCTTCGCTTGCCTCTCAGAGCTACTGGTGGTCAGGGGGCTGCGAATCTTATCTGATTTTCCAGAGAGGGCTTTGGAGCTGGACTGAAGAGGCAGGGACAATAACAGGAAGCGGCCAGAGGAACTGCTGGGCTGGGCTGATCACTTTTGCCACTGGAGGGGCCTGATTGTCCAGTGAGCAGCTCTGTGGGAGCTCAGACAGGTTCACATGCAGCTGGAAACAGACAACGCTGACCTGAGACTGAGGAGGATATAATTTACTGTAAGGATTTTCGAATCGAGGAAGACTGTTGAAGGGACCAAAACTCTGGTAGGTGATTTTTTTTCTAATGTTTGTCATATATATGTATATATATACTAGTGATTTTTTTTTTACTTTCTAGTGAAGTTGAGGCTATGACATTTGCTCTTTATTATATACTGTATCTCTGACTGTGTGTGTATTCAATTGGAATTGAATCCAATTTTAGTGTATAGCATAATATTTCTCATATGTATCCAAAAAATTCGAAGTCATGCTTCCTGGACTAATAGGAAGGAAATTCCCAAGGAACACCGAGTACCCATGGGAAGACGTTGAACTTATCTGGATGTAACATTTTACTTAAGGACAGAGAAACAATTATAAATCCGTGCACCATCTGTCCTGCTTTTTTTCTTGAAACAGCACTGCAGTTACAGGTTATTCTTAACGTCTTATCCCATATGCCACTGTAAGGATAATGTTTGAAGAGATGCAGAAATCAGTGCTCATCTCATCATACAAAGAACGGAAGTTGGTGATGTTAATTATTAAAGGTCATGTAAAACACCACAGTTCAGACTTTAAATAATATAAAACATGTCAGGCGTGAGCTACACATATACTTAGAATCTAAATGAAGAGAGGTGTACCAGATGAGTCAGAGGTGAGAACAGGTGCAGTGCACACACTTCAGACACTGACACCTTTAACAGCTTTCTGGAAGTTGTGGCACGGAAGATACGTGACAGAAAGAAGGGGAGAGTTAATGTATGTCAAGGCTGAATTTCCTAAAGGAGAGAGTAGGCAGACTGCAGATTGCTGGAAGCTGCTCCGTGATTAAACCTATTTTAATCTGAAGCCCACACATGGACTAACACACATACAGAGAAAGGCTTTCAAATGACTGGTTTAAACAGCAATTGCTGTGGAAATGGTGTGCTTTTCAATCATGTCAATTGGTAAGAACAATTTGTAGTGAACACGCTTTGGTGTCAATGTACTGAGATCACAATGAGTCTCAGCTACAAAGCTGTTGATAGTGCTGCACTGAATTAAAAATGTTTTATGCTGAGAGGGGTGGGTGGAGAGATAGAGAAATATGTGATGGTTACAGACTAGTTTGAATGGAAATGACCTGCTCTGATTTTTGTCTCTATAAAAAAAAAAAAACAGAAAGGGCAGAAGAGAGGAGAAAGAGTAGATTAGAACTGCTGACTGAATTATCAAGAAGTTGTAATTTAGTGTTGCTTGGCATGAAAGACATTTACATTTGCAACAAAACAGCCAGTTAGTACTGACCCAGCTAATTAAAATAAGGTCTAAAAGCGTTTTTCTAATGTTCTCATTGAGTTCTGAAAATTATTATTCTTTGAACATTTAAAAACAATTGCCATGCGAACATTAAGAGAACATTCCATTTTATAACTGCAATCATTAGGAGAATGTTACTTTTGAATGTTCTCTGAGCAATCTGAAACAAGTAGACGTTTAAAAAGTGTTAGATGAACATCCAACTAAAACTTTTTATTCGATTTTGTGCTTATGTTTTGAGAACATCTTCACAGCAATGCCATAGAAGAACCATTTTTGGTTCCACAAAGAACCATTCAGTCAAAGGTTCTTTAAAGAACCGTCTCTTTCTTTACCTTTTTTTTAATCTGAAGAGCCTTCTTTTGCCACAAAGAACCTTTTGTGAAACAGAAATGTTCTTTAGATGTTAACAGTACTTTATGAAACCATTTAGACAAAAAAAAGTTTTTCTTTGGCATCGTGAAGCACCTTTATTTTTAAGAGTGAACCTTGCCAGAACGTTAGCCAAAGTTATGAACATGTTCCTTGATGGGGGTGAGATTACAAATGTATTGTATATTATTTTCCACAAGTGTTTTGTAACTTCTGTCTACTCAGATATGGAAAGGTTACTTTGAAAATGTAATAGGTTACAGACTACAAGGTTCTAACAAGGTTCACTCTTAAAAATAAAGGTGCTTCACAATGCCTTAGAAAAACTTTTTTTGTTGTTTTGTTTTAATGGTTCCACAAAGAACCTTTTGTGAAACAGAAATGTTCTTCAAATGTTAAAGGTTTATTATGGAACCACTTAGACTAAAAAAAATTATATGGCATCACAAACCCCTTTATTTTTAAGAGTAAACCTTGCCAGAACCTTTGCCAAAGTTATGAAAACGTTCCTTGATGGGGGTGAGATTACAAATGTATTGTACATTATTTTCCACAAGTGTTTTGTAACTTCTTCTACTCAGATATGAAAAGGTTACTTTGAAAATGTAATAGGTTACAGACTACAAGGTTCTAAAAAGGTTCACTCTTAAAAATAAAGGTGCTTCACGATGCCATAGAAAAACTTTTTTTTTGTTTAAATGGTTCCACAAAGAACCTTTTGTGAAACAGAAATGTTCTTCAAATGTTAAAGGTTCTTTATGGAACTATTTAAACCAAAAAAAAGTTTTTCTATGGCATTGTGAAGCACGATGAACCTTGCCAGAATGTTTGCTAAAGTTATGAAAACGTTCCTTGATGGGGGTGAGATTACAAATGTATTGTACATTATTTTCCACAAGTGTTTTGTAACTTCTCTCCACTCAGTGTTGGAAAGGTTACTTTGGAAAATGTAATAGGTTACAGACAAGTTACCCTATTTAAAATGTAATAAGTAGTGTAACTATTTCAATTACTTTATTAAAATAATGTAACTGATTACATTTGATTACTTTTCTACATTTAAATTTCTGCATATTTTCATTTTTTTTAAAACCTAGTCCTAGACTAAATGTAAGTCTGAGCTGTTTCAACTGAAAGACACTTGCACTGACTGATCCAAAAATATATCAGTGCCTTTGTTTTTTCTCAAGATGAACACTAGTAATGTTTTTTTTGTTTTTTTTTTCTAAGCACATTTATAAAAAAATACTTAAATGTCCTAATTAAACTATGGCCTAATCCTGGCTTATTCTAAGTCCTGTTTGTGAAACCGGGCCTTAAATTAGGTAGGGTTAACCTTACAATACTCAACACTGATTAATGTCAGCCTTTCAAAATCCTTCAGAATCATACTTTAGCACCTCTTTTTACCTTGATATCATTCAGAGGTAAAATACAGATATAAAATCATAACAGGATATAGTTTAATAGCTATGATACTGTATTTGAAATCAAACCTTTGCAAAGCTATGACAGGAAACACTGGCATCTAACAATGCCTTTTTTGGACAAAAAACAGTTAATTTAAAAAATAAAGCATATATACAAACCCAAATAGGAAATAAAACCGTTATCAAATAAGCATATGTCCTATTCTGTGTCTTAAACTCCTGAAACATTGGTGTCTCATATTTTAGAGCAGTCAATGCAATATTGGAAAGAAATCAATCAAATCTGTATTCATATGTAACCCCATTTGTAATTGTTAACATTTTCATAAGTAACATAATTTAATTACAGTTTTTCTCAGTAACTGTAACAGATAACAGTTATATGTATTTTGTAATTAAATTACGTAATTCTTTTACATGTAACTAGTTACTCTCCAACACTGCACTAATGCAAAACACTGTATGAATATGCCTTCTTGTGTGTTTATCTTGGTAGCTAGCTAAGTATAACTATTTTAACTCTTACAACTTACCAAAGTAGTGGATAATGAACCGCATTGCCCTTTTACCCTAAACCTGATTGAAGACATGAATAAACAGGAACTTCTGAATAGGAGTTAACTGGAAGCATAGTACATATCTTATGCGCTGCCTGTAAATTTCTGAATCTATTGTTATAAAGTGAGGGCATTTTATACCTTATGTAAAAGTAATCATTTTGAGTGGAAGAATTTAAGAGGCCCTATAGCGAAGATTTAGCAGTTTAGGAACACTTAAGAAGCATAATCCACCTCATCTTAATATCATCATCTAAATGAGTCTAACATAAGAATGGTCCATCAAGCTAAAGCGTGTTATCTGGGATGGGAACGTATTAGTAGGCTTTAACAGTATCGCACAGTTAGAGTGTGCTGTTTCCCATGATTCAGAAGAATACAGTCGAAAGATTGCGCAACAGGAGGAACCCTAATGAGACAGGCAGTGTAATGAAGGGATTTCAAAGTCAGAGATAACAGTGGATTTCTTTCTTTCTTTCTTTCTTTCTTTCTTTCTTTCTTTCTTTCTTTCTTTCTTTCTTTCTTTCTTTCTTTCTTTCTTTCCAACATTAAACACACTGAGGCCTGTGAGGCTGAGGAAACCATCTTGAAAAGCATGAATTAATGTATATATTTTTGTTCTGTGGTTCTATTCACATGGTGTACAGATGATGAAACAGTCTGCCTGGAGGCAGATGACTGAGCCTGGCTTCTGGGCAGGTGTCCTAGTCGTTTTATGTACCCTCAGCGTAGGAGCTGATGTCCACCAAGCTCTGAAAACGCCATCAATGCCGAGCAAAGTGCTTCAAAGGCATAAGAGAGCCTGGAAATGGGATAAACTTTATGTGAATGAGGAAATGCCTACAAAAAGCCCTATAAAAATTGGAAAGGTAAAGGGTCTAAACCATGATAAATTTATTGAAAGTATGTATATAGTGCTACTTTGAGTATATGCAAAATCTGCTGCTTAATTCAAAGTCATCTGAACCAAAGCTTTGAATTCTTGTAATGTTTGCTTGTTATTTTTTCCACTTCTTTCCCTTTTTAGCTGGAGAATACATTTTTCACTTCATCTGCAAGATATAATCTCTCAGGAGAAGGTGCTAACGATATTTTTACTGTAAATGACAATGGGGATATTCTTGTCCATGTAAAGTTGGACCGGGAGGAGAAAAGCGTCTACAAACTGTCAGCTTCACTCTTCAACAATGATTTCAAAAGGCAGCTTGACCAAGATGATACGTTTGTAATAGTGGTCTTGGATATTAATGACAATAGCCCTGTGTTTCCACCTGACATCTCTGGATCCATCACCGAATCTTCTAGAGCAGGTAAGAGAGTGGCCATAATGTAGAACTGAAGAAAGATTATGCAGTACAACTTGATGGATTTATGAAATGGGGATTTTGTTGCAGTACTGTAACATTTTTTTTTTTTTTCATTTTATGCTTACATTTTTGGAAACATTATCTTTCCAGGAACAATAGTAATGACTGTAAAAGCAACTGATGCTGATGATCCCACCACTCAAAATGGAATGGTTGGGTATAAATTGTTAAATGGGACAGATCTCTTCAGCATCAACAATGACGGTAAGCAATTAGAAACTCTTGGGATAAAAGTTCTGTATCTCTATCTATCTATCTATCTATCTATCTATCTATCTATCTATCTATCTATCTATCTATCTATCTATCTATCTATCTATCTATCTATCTATCTATCTATCTATCTATCTATCTATCTATCTAAATTAGGGATACACCGAATGTTTGGCAACCAAAATTATTCGGCCAAAAATAGCCTAAAAAGCTCTTTCGGTGTTTGCCGAAATAATAAGGCAGAATAAATTATACCGAATAATGACGTGACACATTCAAATAGAGGTGCGCACTAATGCAGCAAACATGTCGACAGTGTGGAAGCATTTAAAGGGATAGTTCACCCAAAAATAAAAAATTGATGTTTATCTGCTTACCCCCAGGGCATCCAAGATGTAGGTGACTTTGTTTCTTCAGCAGAACACAAACAAAGCTTTTTAACGAAAACCGGTGCAGTCTGCCAGCCAAATAATGGAAGTGGATGGCACCAGACCTTTAAAAGTTAAAAAAAAACAGACAAATCCAAATTACACCCTGCGGCTCGTGACGATACATTGATGTCCTAAGACACAAAACAATAATTTTTTGCGAGAAACTGAACAGTATTTATATCATTTTTTACCTTTGATACACAGCCACGTCCATCTGTCCTGAGCACGAGCTTTTCATCCGACTCGTTACATGTGTATGCGCTCTGGCGTATACGCAAACGCCGTAAGGGGAAATCGGTGAAAAGTCCCGGATGAGGTTGCGCAAGCAAACGTAATCTTTTAGCTTTAAATCGGTTTGAACAATCAGGATAAGCGCAAGTAATTACCATTTTGAATAGCCGCTATACCCACAATCTCTGTGCTCTGTGTAAACAATGAGTGTTGTATACATGCGACAGATCATTTCCGGCATTTGCGTATACTACACCAGAGCGCGTATACATGCAACATGCCGGATGAAAAGCTCGTGCTTATGACAGATGGACGTGGCTGTGTATCAAAGGTAAAAAATTATATAAATACTGTTCAGTTTTTCGCAAAAAACGATCGTTTCGTGTCTTAGGACATCAATGTATCGTCACGAGCCGCAGGGTGTAATTTGGATTTGTCTGTTTTTTTTATTTTTAAAGGTTTGGTGCCCATCCACTTCCATTATTTGGCTGGCAGACTGCACCGGTTTTCGTTAAAAATCTTTGTTTGTGTTCTGCTGAAGAAACAAAGTCACCTACATCTTGAATGCTCTGGGGGTAAGCAGATAAACATCAAATTTTCATTTTTGGGTGAACTATCCCTTTAAAACTTTCCAAGCACCGACAGCGAGAGACTGTTTAGAACTGCATTGTATTTCTTTGATGAAAAGAGAAAGGGGTGGTTGATGCTGGTAATTTTATGAAGACTGAAATCGTGAAATGGCCTTAAACCATTAGTAAATAGACAAGAGAATGTTATGTTGTCTAATACATGCACAAATTGTATTTATTCTGACAGGGCTGCACAAGCCAGGGTTCTAAGTCCAAAGCGTGAGGGAAATCTGCGTGATGAGAATCATTCATAAATCTGCTGCTGTCAGCAAAAAGTAGTACTGAGGTCTTCTTGTGGGTTTCCGCCAAAATAAAAGTCAACATTCATAAATGTTAGTATTGTCATTTTACTGTTCTGTAAAGTAAAAAAAAAAGTAACACAAAAATGATAACAATCATTACAACAGCTCTATTCATACATTTATTATTACATTCTCCCTTGCTCAGCAAGGCTGCATTTATTTGTACATTAAAAAACACATGCTTGATTCAAGAAGGGGGTCTTAAAATTTGGCCAAAGAATATTATTTTACTAACTTATTAATTTTAAGTTAAATTGTGCTTTATTGATAGGCTATAATGTCTACTAGAATGTTAAAAATGCTCAGTGTTAAATAATTATTTAACAGTTATTATTTAATAGTTATTGCTATTGCTATTTTGTTGTTTTGCGATTGATTTGTTTCTTTGAAAAGCAAGACAAAACTGTAATAAGAAAATATTGGTTATTTAATTTATGCAATGTGAAAAAAAAATTGGCAAAATACATGGGGGGAAAACACAGAAAACCGTGTTCGGTATTCCGAGCTTCTGCCTTCGACCCAGTGTTTAATTTTGTTTGGCTTTGGCTTCGGCTTCAGCCAAGAATTTTCATTTCGGTGCATCCCTAATGTAAATAAAATAAATTGTTTGTTTTAGCTGAATTTTCAGCAGCCATTACTTCAGTCTTTAGTGTCACATGAACCTTCAGAAATCATTCTAATATCCTGATTAGATGCTTAAGAATTTTGTTTCTTCTTATTATAAATGTTGAAAACAGCTTAATATTCAAGTGGAAACCATGATACATTTTTCCAGTATTCTTTGATTGATTCAGAAATTGAATTATTTATATTTATTTAAAAAATGGAAAAAGTTTGTAACTTTATAACTGCCTTTCTTTGCTTTTAGGTGAAATCAGGACATTGACAAGCACCCTTGACCGAGAGAAACAGAGTCAGTATCTAATTGCTATACAAGCCAAAGACATGCCCGAAGTTACTAGTGGGAATTTAGCTACTACCATTGTGACTATCAACATTAATGATATAAATGACAACATTGCCACCTTCAAGTCAAGTAAGCAAACTCTAAAAATTGTAACTAAATATTTAGCAAAGACACACTGCATGACTATTACACTACTAGTCAACGTCAACAGAATGTCTTTTTCTCCTGCAGGGGAATACCGATATAGTGTAAAAGAAGACAGCAAACCTGGATATCAAATTGGCATATTAGGAGTGGAGGACAAAGACGAGATACAAAACAAAGATCCAACTTTTACTATACATAAATTTGGTGAAGTGTTTGAAATGAAACAAAGTAATTTGAAAGATGGAGTTCTTAGCCTTAAAATGGTAAGCATTCAATACTGAGCGAGCTACTAGCCAACTTGAATTTTTAAGACTGAGCATTGCTGTTAATGATTTCAATTTAAGTTATAATATCAGCTCTAGAATTATTGTTTTACTAATTTGTTTGCAGCCTCTCGACTTTGAAACGCTGAACGCATACACATTCAGTGTAAACGTGGACGAGCAAACAGTATCTAAACCACCAGATAACCGAGGACCCAACCTGCTGACGAGAGCCCAAGTTTTCATCAGTGTAATTGATGTTGACGAGCCACCTGTTTTCAGCCGAAATGAATACAAGTTCAGCATCGACGAGGGCCCATTCAAGAATTCAGTCATTGGAGCTGTTTCAGCAAAGGATCCAGATGCAACTGCTTACAAAATACGGTATAAACTTTAAATTTAAAAAAAGAAGAGAAAGGCTATCAGTGTTTTGATTTAATGATTAAATCTAATGTTGGCATTTTATCACTCCAGGTACTCTATTGAAGACCCAAACTGTCCTGTAACTGTGGATCCTGTACATGGACATCTGTCCTTAAAGAAGCAACTGGACAGAGAGGAAGAATCCTCGTACCTATTCCAGGTCACAGCACATGAGGATATACCAAATGGTAAGTTATAATTACATGCTTTTTTAAAACCTTTTTTATCAAAACTGTGAAATAAAACAAATGTGTGAATTATGTTAATTTGAATTCTATTTTCAGGGAATAAATTGTGTTTTTATATTAATATTATACAATGTTAGTTTAATTCATCCAAGCAAAATTGTGACCCTGGATCACAAAACCAATTGTAAGTAGCACAGATATATTTGTAGCAATAGCCAACAATACAATTTTTGTGTCAAAATTATCGATTTTTCTGTTGCCAAAAGACATTCACTGGATGTGTTTAGGTTCTCACTAAAAAGCTCTCTATTAACCTGATGAAAGAGACCTAAAGCAATACGCAACACATATAACACAGGAATTAAAAGACATAATACATGGTACATAAAACAAATATAGTCTACACCTTTGCAAAAGTATAGTGTGCACCTTTACATTTAAATCTGACATTCACAGGAAAAACATAAGTGCTTGTTTTCCTATAAAAGAAATTTAAAGCAAAAACGTGAGTGCTTGCCAAAAGATCATGATCATGAAGATATTTTGGACATTTCCAACCATAAATGATTAGTAATATGCATTGCTAAGAACTTCATTTGGACAATTTAAAGTTGATTTTCTCAATATTTAGATTTTTTTGCACATTTTCAAAAAGCTGCATTCTCGGGCCAAATCTTGTCCTATCCTAACAAACCATACATCAGTGAAAGCTTATTTATTCAGCTTTTTCAAATAATGTATAATTCTCGATTTCAAAAAAGTTACCCTTATGACTGGTTTTGTGGTCCAGGGTGACAATTTATATTTGTAATAATTTATACATTTTAACATAAGCCTTCAAAAAAAATTACCATCATGAGGAACATTAATTTAGTTAAGTCTGTGAACTTTTAATATTTGTGTTTCCAAAATATGAATATGATTTTGGGCTATTGTGATTTTAGTTGTGATTTCAGTCTTATTTATATTCTGGAAGGATCACAAGCTCACTGAATGAGATCTGGCTAATTTATCTGTTAATCAAAGAGTTGGTTCAACAAATCCAACAGAATGTGAATTTTGGGAACTGCTTTGCTGTGATAAATATGTTTATTTGCAAGAGTACTTTGATTTAATAAAAAAATAATATTGTAGCAAACATTTGTAGTAAAAATGTCTTTACATATTTACCAAATAACCCCAGCAAAGTAGTGGTTAATTATATGCATCGTCATCATTAGTATGATAATCATTATTATGACCAAGATATTTAGTAAATTTGTTTTTTTCCTCTGAATCCTCAGGTCTAAAGTCCTATGCGAAGGTTAATCTGACGGTTCTTGACATTAATGATAATGCACCAGAACTAACTAACGGGAGAGACGTGTATGTCTGTGAGAGTGATAAACCTGGAACGGTATGGAGTCACTTGAACACATTTCACATTAACACATTTAAACAGACTTTCCTTTAGCTAAATATTTCTATTTCCATTACCCTCTTGCAGATCATCGGGACTGTGGGTGCTTCCGACAAGGATGAAAATCCAGGCAGATTCCGTTTCACTCTGGCAAAAAGGAGCTCAAACTTTTCCCTTACTGACAATCAAAGTGAGTTGAATTCATGTTCACTAAAGTTGATCCACAGAGTAGTTCAGCCACTCTACCCTTATAGATATAGTATAATGTTTGTAATGTTGAATTTAATGGATTTTTTAAATTATTTTAATAAGTTCCTTGAAGTTTACTTTTAATGTTAATAACAGTTTTTGCACAAAAAAGCAAATAAATATGTGTAAAAATTATTATTTCCAACCCTCATTCTGACCCTCTGTCTGAAATGACTTGTTTTTAAAAGGGTGTCCTTTAAGGCGTCTCAGTAATCTGCAACTGTTATGATTGGCTAACGTCATTGCATTAGAAACAATATCAACACCCCTTTGCATGAGTCTTTTGACAACATGATAAAAAAACGGTCATTTCCGAACAACGCATTATAAAATCATTTACTTACAGTTTGTGATGCAGCTGCAGTCAGATTTAATCTCACTGCATCTTTCAACAAATTTCTTTATGAACTCTCTTCTTTATGACAACTGTGCCTCGATTACAAATCAACATGCTCCGAAGTCCAAACCATCCATGCCATTAAAAAAAACTATTCACTTATTCTTTACGCTGGGATCCTTGTGATATCTGTACAAAGACGCGAACAATTTGTTAAACTAAACACATCAAAGCGAAAGTCCTTTCACTCCATTTGTCCAATTGATGACAGACTCAAACGCGTGGACTGTGTCAGAAATCTGAATACTGTATGCAGTTTAGACAAGATAGCAGCAGTGATTTGTATTTAGGGGTTCAAGCATGTAGCACTAAAACCATAATTTAATTGTTATAAATGGTTACAGCTCAGCAATCTCCACGTAAAACTGATTGTGCAGACCAAATCGTAAGTCGTTGAGACTTGAAACTTGCAGGGATGGTAGTACTCACACCGCCGACAAAGTCACAAAGGCTCGCCCCAATTGGTCTGAAGGGGGGCGCTACAGCGATCAAAAGTACGAAATCGCTCATTACTCCTAAACCGTCAATCGCAGGCTCAAGTGTCTTATGTCATTGGCTGGCATGCCAACATAATTTTGCAAACTAGTCCTAGGTTTTTTTGTCTGTTTGGAACCAAACCAGTGCAGAAAGATTCTCTGGAGAGTGAATATCAATAATTATCAAAAAAAGTCAAATTTTTCTACTCGCCGTCGCAAAGGGACACCAAAACATTTCAATTAAATATCTTCACCAAACTCGGAACACTTATGTAAGAGCTCAATCTGAGGTTGCAGGACAAAAATCATGGAGCTTGGCCACTTGGTGGCGCTATTTAAAAAAAAGACATAAAAATGGCAATAACTATGCAACCATGTGTCCTATCAACATGGAAATCAGGCCACCATTGGCCTGCGTTTTTCAAGGGCACAAACGATTGTGCACTGCACTGTTTTTCCCACATACACGCGATATTTGTATCATATGACAGAACTTTTCATTCCGGATGGCTGTCAATAAAATTGTTTGTTAAATGATTGAGAAGATGTAAAAAACCTGCTTTTGCGAACTAGTCATAGCTTTCTTTGCTCAATCTGGAAAAAAAAAAAACTGCAGTACAAAACAATGCAGAACTCTGGTCAATAATTATCAAAAAAATGGTAATTTACCCTTTGGAAAGCTATAACGGGGTCTTTTAGAAAAGGAGCCTGTCTGAATTTACCCCAAATCCTATAAAGCCTAAAGAAAAACTCAAAACTTCACAGAACTTGGTGGTGATCTGCGACCGGTGATTCTAAACAAGCACGCACAGTTTTAAGGAGATCAGACCACAGCTGGTGCTGTAACAGTCATAAACGTTTCAAAACTTAATATTTCTATGGTAAATGACCTGTATTTTCAAAAAAGACTTGCTACATAATGTCTTTAAATGCCTTAAAGTGCTTGAACCCCAGTAATCGCAGCTTGCAGCTATACTTTCTATTTGTTTTTGACACAGCGCAAAACTCGCATTCAGTGTAATCATCCGTTAAGCTACTAAAGCTACAAAGCTAAGACCTCTTATATGACGAAAGATCAATGCAAATTTGATTTCTCATGTCATGACCCCTTTAAAAGATCTAGTTCTTGTGCAGGTACAGATACATTTACTAGATACATTAAGACTTATCCTTAGTCCTCTACTCCAAAGCAAACTAACTGCTGCTCATTTCTAGAGTAATCAGGCATAAAAGGAAAAGGAAAACACCCACCAAAATACTGTAAAATGCATTAGGTACAAGCTTTCTAAAAGCAGCAGCAGCCATGCACAATGAATCTATGATCTGACACTCCATGTTCTAAATGTGCCAGACTGAGAAACATTTTCAGAACGCTGTGGTTTCTTTCCTCACAGCTGTATAATGAACTAATATGACAGTTTACTGTTTTTCTGGCAGAAACAAGTAGAAAGGAAACCACAGTTTGTTAAGGTGCACTAAAACAAAGAAAAATGTCTTTATGTTTTTTTTTTTTTTTTATGAAAATTATATAAGCATATTAAAAAGAATTGAGAGGGATTATGTGACACTGAAAAGGTAAAATTAGAAATTAGAAATAAAAAACTGTTGTATTAAATTGTAATTCTAATTGTAATTTCGCAATGTTACTGTTTTATTGTATTTTTCATATGTAAATGCAGCCTTGGTGAGCTTAAAGCATGTCTTTCAAAAACATAAAAAATCCCCAAACATGTTTTAATTATTCCTAAATGTAATCTATAAATTAATTACATTTATTTCTAGTCACGTATTCAAGTAACAACAGAATGTTGCTTTTTACAACTGCAACTGACTTTCCTCAAAATGTGCTAGATGAGCACTTCAATTTAGGCCACACGAATGTCAAAGTGAAGATTTACTCTTCCTACTATTGTGTGAAATGGGATATTCTTAGGCCTGGTTGCATTGAATTGTCAGACGAATCTCAGCAACATTTCCCTCCGAGCATCAACAGAAAACAAAAGCAGAGTCCAATGACAACAATAGCACTGCTGATGAAAATTGTAAGCTTGCACCTGTGGCATACACAGTCAGTCATTTCAAATTAACGACTTGCTCTCTTCAATTATTAATATTTGTTGTAGATAACACTGCGAGCATTAGGCTGAGGCAAGGCGGTTTCAGTACAGAGCACTCAGTGGAGCATGTGCTGGAAATCGAAATCGTGGACGGAGGTACACCAGAACAGAAGAGCATTAACCTCCTCCAGATTAAAGTGTGCACGTGCCAGGCGGAGCGACGGGTGGAGTACTGTATGGCCTACGCCCAGACCGGAATGAGCGTCAGCGCCATCTTAGCCATTCTTCTCTGCATCGTCACCATCCTGGGTACATTTACACACATCTCTTATCTCACTTGCTTTTCCTTTTTCTGTTACAAAGACATCCATGCAAGGGCATTCCCACATTTCTTAGCATTTTCCTTTTTTCTTTTTTTTTAAATAAACACATTTTTTAAAAGCAATTGCATGATTTAAACAAGCCTAGCAAAACAGATTATGAAGGATTCATGACCTGACAGGAGGGTGGTTATATTAATGATACATATGAACATTTTAAATCCTGTCTTTGAGGAAAGGCTTTTCTCTGTAATTTCCCAAGTGGAGACGCTGTTTATTTTATTCACAATCTTATGATGCTTTAAGTGGTCTGGTTGTATAAATAAACCAGGGACGGAAAACTGTAAATAAGTGCATGTAAGGTAGTCGCTTAACTCCATATTCAGTGTTAGTTAGTGTACTGTACAATGAATATGTTTTCTCATACAGTATGAGAAAAAGGTGGTTGTTTAACCCTAAACGGTGCATATTAGTTTACCCCAAAATGAAAATGTGTATATGACTTTTTTTCTTTAAGACAAACACAATCGGAGTTATAATAAAAAATGTCCTGCCTCACAATCTTTATAATGGCAGTGAATGGGTGTTGAGATTTTGAAGCAAAATAAAATGCATCCATCCATCATAAAAAAAAATACTCCACACAGCTCCAGGGTGTTAATAAAGACCAAATTGATGCATAATTTGTATAAGAAAATTATCCATATTTAACACTTTATAAACCATCATCTCTACCTTCCGCTAACTGTCGTAGACGTTCACAATAGAGTGATGTTCCAGCAAATGATGTAGGATGCAGGCGTAGCATAAGCTCCGGTGAGATTTGACAAATGTGGAAGCGCAGTGAAGAAAGGATTTGCAAAAAAAAAAGTCAGCCAAAAGCAGACTGGGTTTCCTTTGCTGTAAACAAAACTCAGTTCTCGCCAGCCTAGTATTTTCTAATTTCTCAATTTTTATGGTAGGTTTATTTGAACAGTGAGAGACAGAATGACAACCAAAAAATCCAGAAAAATGCATTTAAAAAAAGTTATAAATTGATTTGCATTTTAATGAGTGAAATAAGATTTTGACCCCTTCTTGGTGGCAATACCCTTTTTGGCAATCACAGAGGTCAGATGTTTCTTGTAGTTGGCCACCGGGTTTTTGTCCCAGTCCTCTTTGCAGATCCTCTTCAAGTCATTAAGGTTTCGAGGCTGATGTTTGGCAACTTGAACCTTCAGCTCCCTCCACAGATTGATGGCTAAGGCCACTCCAGGACCTTAATGTGCTTCTTCTTGAGCCACTCCTTTGTTGCCTTGACTGTGTGTTTTGGGTCATTGTGAGATGAGTTGATGCCAAAGAGCATGATTTTGGTCTTATCTGACCACAACACTTTCACCTAGTTCTCATTGTCAAACTTTAGACGGGCTTGTACATGTGCTTTCTTGAGCAGGGGGACACTGTGGGCGCTGCAGGATTTCAGTCCTTCACAGTGTAGTTTGTTATCAATTGTTTTCTTGGTGACTATGGTCCCAGCTGCCTTGAGATTTTTGACAAGATCCTCCCATGTAGTTCTGGGCTGATTACTCACCATTCTCATGATCATTAAGGGCCTGTCCACACGGAGACGCGTTTCGCTGTATACGTATACATTTTTTATCGTATTGGCGTTTCATCCACACGGATCCGGCGTTTTAGGAGACTGAAACCGCTATTTTTTGAAACCGGGTCCCAAAGCGGATAAATCTGAAAACGACACCCTCCCGGTTTCGTGTGTACAGCCAATCCGTGTATTTTGTGAAACGATGATGTCATCACATCACGTGTCGGCTGCGTCACACGTAACAGCAACAACAATATTGGCGGACTACATGATTGTGTTCGTGTTGCTACTAAGCCTACTAGCTTTATTACAGCAAAATCTATTGCTTCTATGCAACTGTTCTGAGCAACAAGCGATAATGTTCGCATCTTCGTCTTCTTCTTCTTAGTTCGTACAGCGCGCAAGGTTATGCGCATGCTCAAAGTCTTCTTCTCCGTGTATAGTGTATCTCTATGGCAGAATTACAGCACCCCATACTGGTCTGGCATATATACTACACCGTTTTCAGTGGTTTCGTGTTTACGGAACTTTTTTTAGAACGAGGGAAAAAAAATGACCGGATAGGGAATGCACCGGCTTCGTGTGGACGGAGCCTAAAACTCCACAAGATAGCCCATTCCAGCCTTGTGTAGGTCTACAATCTTGTCCCTGACATCCTTGGACCGCTCTTTGGTCTTAGCCATAGTGCAGAGTTTGGAATCTGATTGATTGCTTCTGTGGGCAGGTGTCTTTTATACAGGTAACAAACTGAGATTAGGAGAACTTCCTTTAGGAGAGTGCCCATAATCTCAACTCGTTACCTGTATAAAAGACACCTGGAAACCAATCTTGCTGATTAATAGGGGATCAAATTCTTATTTCACTCATTAAAATGCAAATCAATTTATAACTTATTTGAAATGTGTTTTTCTGGATTTTTTTGTTGTTATTCTGTCTCTCATTGTTAAAATAAACCTACCATTAAAATGATACACTGATCATTTCTTTGTTTGTGGTGCGCTGTGGCAAGCATTTTTTGCATGCTCTTGAGCGCTTATTAGGCTTTGTAGGCAATTATAGGCTAATTATTATGATTTATATGGTTTATTAATAAATGTGTGGCTAATGCTTAAAATAAACGCCTACTATTCAACAAGAAAAATCTTTAAGCCAGGTGCACACTGCACGATTTATAATAGTGCTTTACGATTGTTGCTTGTCAGACTCTACGAACATGATGATCATGTCACACTGTGGGATCTCAGTGTCTTTAATGTCAGACTGTACAACAGTCAAGATGCGTTAATGGATACGCACAATTAAACTTGTCTGGTGTTCCAGTGGATGACGTAGGATGTAGGCATAGTGTAGTGCAGAGAAGAAAGCAAAAATTAGCAATACAAAACGAGGATTTGTACAGGAAACTGTTGGAGGATTTCAATATAAGCCAGAAGCAGACTGGCTTTCTTTTGTTGTAAACAAAACTCGGTTCTTACCAGTTTTAAGTCCAATGCCTAAGTCCTATGTCATCCACTGGAATGCCACTCTCTAGAGATTATGGTTTGTAAAGATTTGAATATGGATATTTTTCGTACACAAACTTTGATTTACTTCAGAAGGCCTTTATTAATCCTCTGGAGCCGCGTAGAGCACTTTTTATTTTGGACGGACGCACTTTATTTCCATTCAAAATCTCAACCACTACTGACTGGCATTATATCCCTGATAGCACACGTACATCTCGGAGACGTCTATTTGATGTCTGCATTTACATCTGCAAGACAGTTTGCTCATCTGCAATACGTCTATTGGACGTTTCCTATCAGATGTCAAATAGACGTCTATTAGATGTCTTTAAGATGTTTATGAATTAGAATGTATGTAAAACTGACATCTTACAGACGTTTGTACACAGCAGATGCTTTCCAGATCAAGAGATCTTTAACAGACATCATGCAGACGCACGTGTGCTATCTGATAAAGCTTGGAAGAGCCAGGACATTGTTAAATATAACTCTGATTGTATTTGTCTGAAAGAAGAAAGTCATATACACCTAGAATGGCTTGTGGGTGAGTACATCATGGGGTAATTTTCATTTTTGGGTGAACTATCCCTTTAAAGTATGTCATTACCTAACATTGTAAAAGTACATATAAGTACATTCTAAAAAGGTACCACCTCAGTGACAGACTTTGTACCTTTTTTTTCCTGAAAGTGTAAGTGACATTTTGCTTGCGTCTCTACACCTTCTTTAAAGTAGAGGTTTGTGCTTGCATTTCTACATGTGAGAAACAAGGCAGGAGTGATGACAGTTAAGACAATCTGCTGATCTACAGTCACACTCAGACAAAAAGTGTTGACGTATTCTGAAGTTCACATACCCCCATGAGAATAAGAGACTTCCTTTTCAACACCACCTTATGTTCTTTTCCACGTGTGTTGTCAATCAAAATTATAATGAGATTAGATTGCAGAAATAAACCAGCAAGTTGTTAAAATGATTATGAATGAAAGAAAGAACAAAAAAGAAAAAATAATATTGACATTGTGTCTATTTCTTTCATCTTCTTAGTCATCGTCATCCTTATGGTGTTGAGGAGGCGCTATCAGAAAGAAGTGTTGGTTACCAAGTCTTCTGGCGAGATCCACGAGCAGCTGGTGAGATATGACGAGGAAGGCGGTGGAGAAATGGACACCAACGGTTATGATGTTTCCATCCTGTCCTCAGCCTGTCACGACGGCAGCTTTCAGCCCGCCACGGGGCCTTCGCTCTACGCCGTGGTGAAGAAACCCTCTGCTTGTAAGGGGGACATGGCCGTGATGATCGAGGTGAAGAAAGATGAGGCTGACCATGACCGAGATGGGATTCCCTATGACACTTTACACATCTACGGCTATGAGGGATCTGAGTCCTTGGCTGGTTCTCTCAGTTCTTTGGACTCATCCTCCACTGGGTCCAATTACGACTATGACTTCTTGCACGAGTGGGGACCTCGTTTCAGGACCCTGGCTCAGCTCTATGGAGTAGATGGCTCAGACACTGACAGCTCCGACTGATTCGAATGCAGGCCAAGGTTATCAGGTAGTCATCGTCCTAGGAGGACACATCAGCATGATGGAGACTGCTGACTACGCCTCTTGATGGGACTTTTTTTGTAAGGGTCCCTTAAAGAAAGGAATCAACAAGTGCCAATACTTGTTTCATGCATTGTTATGACATTATGATGAGCACTACTGTATTTGTAATTTTCATAGTGTATGTTAGTAGAAAAACTTGCCTTGGTTTCTCAGACTGGTTTTTCCCCAGGTGGATTTTGTATAAAACAGCATTGGACACCGGTCGGACAAACTCTTTTATTTTTTTGTTTAGGCTGGTTTATCCTTACAGCAAAACTGATTTCGTTTGAACACAAAATATCTGTGTTCATTTTGTGAAGGATTTTTTTTTTCTTTTTGCGTATATTTTATTACTCCACCCAATCTCATTTGAAAACATATTTTGTTGACTTATTTTGGTGACATGGTGGTCAATTCGTATGAATTTGTATGATTAGACTCAATTTGCAACCAAGCTTAAAAGTTACAAGTAGCAATGAGATTGTGGTGTTTTTATACTTGTTTTTCACATCTTGTATTCCTGTAAAAATCCTCAGTTTTCACCGTTTTTTCTATGTATACAAGTGTTTTTAGACTCATGGTCAGTGTAATTGCAGAGCCAGCATTGTCCAGCAGACTCTTCTCATCAGGAAAACTACTGTATTGCCATGGGAGCAACAAAGGAAGTGGTGATAACTGTACTTTGAAAGAATTAAAGGCTACTCCAAGTTTATTTGACAGGAATCATCAGCACATCGATTGTTATGAGTAAAGCCCAAATCTCAAAGGTCGGCCATTATAAGGCAATTGCAGACGTCTCAGGAAACGTGCAGTGAGTTGTATGCCTGTTGAAATGTGAGAAGTGGTCTGAATAACTGTATTACCATGTGAATCATACGTGTGGCTATATATTTAACAGCGTTAAATGAGAAAAAAGCTAAATTGAACTTGTTCAATAATATTTTGATTATAGTTCACAAAAACGTGTAGCAAACCAGCCAGTGTCTTGACAACATTGTTCATCCTTCATTCAAGACTAAATAGACAAGAGGATCTCCTTTCATTGAAAAAATGTGTAAACTATCTTTATACCTTAAATATTTACCTCTGTGCACAAACTCTACCCTGTTTCCCCCATTAACCACGGGCACAATATGTGGAAGCCACCTTCTTCCTTTCCTGTAGGGAATTACACGCCAAGCACTCTTCTCCCGTCTCGTTTAAAATGAGCAGCTCCGTCACTGAAATGTCAACTTCCCGTCTGTGTGAGCACAAGGAAACGCACTTCCTGTTCTCTTATCTTTCAAGTGAAGGAACAGATTGAAACCGTTTTCCTGTTTTCTTGTCTTAAAGGGATAAAGAAAGAAAACTGAGGAGAGCAGGAAAATGTTAAAGAACAACATAAATCACACTGTCTTGATCACAAAGGCATTGTCCTTCAAGACAAACTGCGCTGCTCTTGAATGTTTTTTTTTCTTCACCGTACAGATTAAATTGTCTGTTTCATCTTTTTCTTAAATTATTTTAGATAAATATCTTTCTTTATCATTCTGGTTGTAGTATTCGACGTTTAAGCACTGGAACATGTAACTGCTCAGTCATATTTCTCAAGTAAAACAATGTACAGAAAGTTGACTGGAAGAAAACTGGAACCGTAACTAAAATTATCTTCAGTTGACTGTACATGTGATTGTTCATTATTGTTATCATATTTCCTGTAGGTATGTATGAATTATACACAGTGTATACTGTGTTGTATGAATATTTTTTAACGAACAAATGTGTCAGATTTCTTGGAAAGGTCCAGTAGATGTCAGTGTTGGGCAGTCAGACTAAACATTTCAGTATGTGGTTCTTGTGTCTGTTAGAGGGACAAAAATATGTGCCTTTTTTCTATTGTTTTTATTGTTCAAAATATTCTTTTTGTTTTCTCTTTTGAAACTGCCAATTTTGTATTTGAATAATAAACGTCATATTCCATAAAATTGTTTTATTGTCTTTAATTTAAAATAAACTCTAGAATACAATTTAATGAGGAAAAACAAGTTTAGTGACAAAATGTCAAATGTGTGTGTGTGTGTGTGAAGGCAGAAGAACATTCGTGTCTCATTAAACCGATGCTGTCTGGGTAGCAGAGGGTGCCTTGAGGTGAAGTTCACAATGTCTGTTGTTTATCGTGCAGACAAACAGATCACACAGATAGCGGCACGTTAGCGGAAATTCCAGCGTGATGTCACGCCTAACACATCTGTGAGACACCCAGCTGGGACTTCCTGAGGCTTCAGATTTGGTCATTCATAGTATATATACAAAGTAATGGCTTTCTTACAAGGAACACAGAGATAATGCAATATAATAGAGGGAAAATCTTCAAATACATATATTCACCTAAATAAATCACCATTTTCTTCTAACTAAACAGTTATCGGCCCTGTTTGGTTCTTCAATATTCTTTAAAATATATTATTTTATGTTTGACATGAGAAAAAAAACTAATACAGGTTTGGAATGACACGAGCATGAGTAAATTATGAAAACATTTTCATTTTTGGGTGAAGTACCTCTTTAAATTGATATTTGTTGGATATCAATTAACAACATTTTACAGCATATATTATTCTAGGTTAATGATCATTTATAAACATTTATATTATACATATAAAATAAATCTAAACACAACTGCGAGTCAAAGATGTTTACAAAAATGGTTTTAGGTCCATAGAAAGCACATTAAATGTAAGTAAAGTGTCGACTTTTAAGGATTCAATTAAGTTTTTGGAGAATAAAATGTCCAAATTTGGTTGAAACATGCTTTTTCTGGCTTGTACATATTCAAAGGGATCATGTTAAATTTTACTGTGTTTTAAATTAGTAAAAAGTGGCCGATTTTTAAAATGTAGAATTACAAATAATTTGGGGTGGTAAGTAATTTGTCGTTTAGGGGGAAACACTGCAGGCAAAAACAGTTTTTTTCATGCATCTGTCAAGTTTGAGATTTTGGGCTTTTTGTTATTTCTTTAAGTGTTTTTTCAGACTAGTGGAAAGAAAACACCTAAAAGACACTGTTAAGTGTTTCTTTAATAGCACTTTATCTATTTGTGTCAATAGATCAAATACAATACATATTTTTAATGGCCGTTTTCTCAAAATGCGCTTTTTTCTCCTGCACTGAGCCATAAATCTAACACTTACACACACCAAACTTTATATTTTTATTCCTGTCTATATTCTGAAGTTTTTTAAAGAGGGGTTTGTTCATATATAATTTGCTTCATTTTATACAACATTTTATTCCCCCCAAAATGGTAAAAAATACATTGTTTTCTGTCAGTGTGAGTGACAAAATGAGATACCCAAAATCCCCTCTGTAAAAACATTTGGCTCTAATATGTCAAAAAAAAAAATAACTAACAAGAATTTAGAAATTCATCCAGTGTTCAGATTTTTGTACTAGAAATGTATGCAAATTAGCACATATTTCATTAAATAATGCCTAAATATACTTGACAAGATTTT